>NW_024609803.1:432500-530000 GCF_018296145.1 Oncorhynchus tshawytscha
TGTGGAGGTAAACCCAGGCCCTGCATGTCCCCAGGCACCCTCATTTGTTGACTTCTGTGATCGTAAAAGCCTTGGTTTCATGCATGTCAACATCAGAAGCCTCCTCCCTAAGTTTGTTTTACTCACTGCTCTAGCACACTCTGCTAACCCTGATGTCCTTGCTGTGTCTGAATCCTGGCTCAGGAAGGCCACCAAAAATTCAGAGATTTCCATACCCAACTATAACATCTTCCGTCAAGATAGATCTGCCAAAGGGGGAGGAGTTGCAGTCTACTGCAGAGATAGCCTGCAAAGTAATGTCATACTTTCCAGGTCCATACCCAAACAGTTCGAACTACTAATTTTGAAAATTACCCTCTCCAGAAATAAGTCTCTCACTGTTGCCGCCTGCTACCGACCCCCTCAGCTCCCAGCTGTGCCCTGGACACCATTTGTGAATTGATCGCCCCCATCTAGCCTCAGAGTTTGTTCTGTTAGGTGACCTAAACTGGGATATGCTTAACACCCCGCCAGTCCTACAATCTAAGCTAGATGCCCTCAATCTCACACAAATCATCAAGGAACCCACCAGGTACAACCCTAACTCTGTAAACAAGGGCACCCTCATAGACGTCATCCTGACCAACTGGCCCTCCAAATACACCTCCGCTGTCTTCAACCAGGATCTCAGCGATCACTGCCTCATTGCCTGTATCCGCTACGGAGCCGCAGTCAAACGACCACCCCTCATCACGGTCAAACGCTCCCTAAAACACTTCTGTGAGCAGGCCTTTCTAATCGACCTGGCCCGGGTATCCTGGAAGGACATTGACCTCATCCCGTCAGTTGAGGATGCCTGGTCATTCTTTAAAAGTAACTTCCTCACCATTTTAGATAAGCATGCTCCGTTCAAAAAATGCAGAACTAAGAACAGATACAGTCCTTGGTTCACCCCAGACCTGACTGCCCTCGACCAGCACAAAAACATCCTGTGGCGGACTGCAATAGCATCGAATAGTCCCCGTGATATGCAACTGTTCAGGGAAGTCCGGAACCAATACACGCAGTCAGTCAGGAAAGCTAAGGCCAGCTTCTTCAGGCAGAAGTTTGCATCCTGTAGCTCCAACTCCAAAAAGTTCTGGGACACTGTGAAGTCCATGGAGAACAAGAGCACCTCCTCCCAGCTGCCCACTGCACTGAGGCTAGGTAACACGGTCACCACCGATAAATCCATGATTATCGAAAACTTCAATAAGCATTTCTCAACGGCTGGCCATGCCTTCCGCCTGGCTACTCCAACCTCGGCCAACAGCTCCTCCCCCGGCAGCTCCTCGCCCAAGCCTCTCCAAGTTCTCCTTTACCCAAATCCAGATAGCAGATGTTCTGAAAGAGCTGCAAAACCTGGACCCGTACAAATCAGCTGGGCTTGACAATCTGGACCCTCTATTTCTGAAACTATCCGCCGCCATTGTCGCAACCCCTATTACCAGCCTGTTCAACCTCTCTTTCATATCGTCTGAGATCCCCAAGGAATGGAAAGCTGCCACAGTCATCCCCCTCTTCAAAGGGGGAGACACCCTGGACCCAAACTGTTACAGACCTAAATCCATCCTGCCCTGCCTATCTAAGGTCTTCGAAAGCCAAGTCAACAAACGGGTCACTGACCATCTCAAATCCCACCGTACCTTCTCCGCTGTGCAATCTGGTTTCCGAGCCGGTCACGGGTGCACCTCAGCCACACTCAAGGTACTAAACGATATCATAACCGCCATCGATAAAAGACAGTACTGTGCAGCCGTCTTCATCGACCTTGCCAAGGCTTTCGACTCTGTCAATCACCATATTCTCATCGGCAGACTCAGTAGCCTCGGTTTTTCGGATGACTGCCTTGCCTGGTTCACCAATTACTTTGCAGACAGAGTTCAGTGTGTCAAATCGGAGGGCATGCTGTCCGGTCCTCTGGCAGTCTCTATGGGGGTGCCACAGGGTTCAATTCTCGGGCCGACTCTTTTCTCTGTGTATATCAATGATGTTGCTCTTGCTGCGGGCGATTCCCTGATCCACCTCTACGCAGACGACACCATTCTATATACTTTCGGCCCGTCATTGGACACTGTGCTATCTAACCTCCAAACAAGCTTCAATGCCATACAACACTCCTTCTGTGGCCTCCAACTGCTCTTAAACGCTAGTAAAACCAAATGCATGCTTTTCAACCGATCGCTGCCTGCACCCGCATGCCCGACTAGCATCACCACCCTGGATGGTTCCGACCTTGAATATGTGGACATCTATAAGTACCTAGGTGTCTGGCTAGACTGCAAACTCTCCTTCCAGACTCATATCAAACATCTCCAATCAAAAATCAAATCAAGAGTTGGCTTTCTATTCCGCAACAAAGCCTCCTTCACTCACGCCGCCAAGCTTACCCTAGTAAAACTGACTATCCTACCAATCCTCGACTTCGGCGATGTCATCTACAAAATGGCTTCCAACACTCTACTCAGCAAACTGGATGCAGTATATCACAGTGCCATCCGTTTGTCACTAAAGCACCTTATACCACCCACCACTGCGACTTGTATGCTCTAGTCGGCTGGCCCTCGCTACATATTCGTCGCCAGACCCACTGGCTCCAGGTCATCTACAAGTCCATGCTAGGTAAAGCTCCGCCTTATCTCAGTTCACTGGTCACGATGGCAACACCCATCCGTAGCACGCGCTCCAGCAGGTGTATCTCACTGATCATCCCTAAAGCCAACACCTCATTTGGCCGCCTTTCGTTCCAGTACTCTGCTGCCTGTGACTGGAACGAATTGCAAAAATCGCTGAAGTTGGAGACTTTTATCTCCCTCACCAACTTCAAACATCAGCTATCTGAGCAGCTAACCGATCGCTGCAGCTGTACATAGTCTATTGGTAAATAGCCCACCCATTTTCACCTACCTCATCCCCATACTGTTTTTATTTATTTACTTTTCTGCTCTTTTGCACACCAATATCTCTACCTGTACATGACCATCTGATCATTTATCACTCCAGTGTTAATCTGCAAAACTGTAACTATTCGTCTACCTCCTCATGCCTTTTGCACACATTGTATATAGACTCCCCCTTTGTTTTCTACTGTGTTATTGACTTGTTAATTGTTTATTCCATGTGTAACTCTGTGTTGTCTGCTCACACTGCTATGCTTTATCTTGGCCAGGTCGCAGTTGGAAATGAGAACTTGTTCTCAACTAGCCTACCTGGTTAAATAAAGGTGAAATAAAAAAATAAAAACTCCTTGTGTCAACTCCTTGTGTCAAATCCTTGTGTCAATACCTTGTTCCAACTCCTTGTGTCAATTCCTTATGTCAACTCCTTGTGTCAACTCCTTGTGTCAATTCCTTGTGTCAACTCCTTGTGTCAACTCCTTGTGTCTACTCCTTGTGCCAAATCCTTGTGTCAACTCCTTGTGTCAACTCCTTGTGCCAACTCCTTGTGTCAACTCCTTGTGTCAACTCCTTGTGCCAACTCCTTGTGTCAACTCCTTGTGCCAAATCCTTGTGCCAACTCCCTGTGGCCATTCCTTGTGTCAACTCCTTGTGTCAACTCCGTGTGCCAACTCCTTGTCACTCATTGTATTGTGTCACTCAGACAGCACAAACAGATGTGGCTGATTAATGACAACATGGGTCAGGCACGGTTGTGTGAAGGTATCCAGGACAACATGTACTGTGGAACAAATTGACTTCTCAGGAGCTCGTTGTTCAGCGTATTTAACAAACACGCCCTGGGGGGGTGCTTTTGATAAAGGGAAAAACATTTAGCTTCTTTTGGCCCACCAATTAGCTCAAATTATGTTCGTATTGTACATTTTAGATTGTAGAACAGCAAATTGAACTAATGTGTGTTAGTGAGTTTCTTCCTTCTTGTCAGTTGCCATGGAAGTGGAAGTGTCACAAGACAACAGTCTGTTGCAAAGCAGCACTCACAAACCACACACAAACACACACATACAAATACTCACAAAACACACACAAACACACACGTATTAAAACTCACAAACCACACACAAATACACACATACAAATACTCACAGAACACACACGCGCACGCACGCACGCACACACACACACACACACACACACACACACACACACACACACACACACACACACACACACACACACACACACACACACACACACACACACACACACACACACACACACACACACACACACACACACACACACACACACACACACACACACACACACACACACACACACACACACACACACACACACACACACACACACAAAACTCTAGACCACCTTTACTCAACACACAGAAACACGTGCAAAACTCTCCCTCACCCTCCCTTTGGCAAATCTGACCATAACTCCATACTCCTGATTCCTGCTTACAAGCAAAAACTCAAACAGGAAGTACCTGTAACACGCTTACAATAAAGTGGTCCAATGAAGCAGATGCTAAGCTACAGGACTATTTCGCTAGCAGAGACTGGAACATGTTCAGTGATGCGCTCAATACAGATGTGGCCCAATGAAGCAGATGCTAAGCTACAGGACTGTTTCGCTAACACAGACTGGAACATGTTCAGCGATTCATCCGATGAATTTGAAGAGTTTAACACATCAGTCACTGGCGTCATGAATACAGTGACCATGCGTACATATCCCAACCAGAAGTCATGGATTACAGGCAACATCCGTACTGAGCTAAAGGCTAGAGCCGCTGCTTTCAAGGAGCGGGGACACTATCTGGACTCTTATCAGAAATCCCGCTACGCCCTCCGACGAACCATCAATCAAGTGTCAATACAGTGCTAAGATGGAATCCTACTATGCTAGCGTTGATGTGGCAGGGCTTGTGTTACAGAACCCGCCTGCCGGGGGCGCTGTGTTGTTGTTTATGTCTGGCTTGCTCCTTCAGCCAATCAGACTGTGCCCCAATGCACTGATCATGTAGACAACTCCTCCTCATGCCTTTTGCACACAATGTATATAGACTTCCCTTTTTTTTCTACTGTGTTATTGACTTGTTAATTGTTTACTCCATGTGTAACTCTGTGTTGTGTTGTCTGTTCACACTGCTATGCTTTATCTTGGCCAGGTCGCAGTTGCAAATGAGAACTTGTTCTGAACTAGCCTACCTGGTTAAATAAAGGTGAAATAAAAAATAAAAAATGTAACCTGTGATTGGTCAGATGCTCCTAACTCTAGCTCAGCACTTGCCAGTCGGATCCGCTTACATGCTCTCTCAAGTGTATACGGTAAGTGTCAGCGGGGCCTGAACTGTGTTTTTCCAGTCAGGGAACGTGAGTGGACATGTGTACATGGGCTGTGTAAACAAAGGAAGTTGTTGTTCCTGTTGTTATCAGTGCAGTATGTGCTAGAGTAGCAGTATTCTGTGTAGTTCTCATTACTGTTGTTATCAGTGCAGTATGTGCTAGAGTAGCAGTATTCTGTGTAGTTCTCATTCCTGTTGTTATCAGTGCAGTATGTGCTAGAGTAGCAGTATTCTGTGTAGTTCTCATTCCTGTTGTTATCAGTGCAGTATGTGCTAGAGTAGCAGTATTCTGTGTAGTTCTCATTCCTGTTGTTATCAGTGTAGTATGTGCTAGAGTAGCAGTATTCTGTGTAGTTCTCATTCCTGTTGTTATCAGTGCAGTATGTGCTAGAGTAGCAGTATTCTGTGTAGTTCTCATTCCTGTTGTTATCAGTGCAGTATGTGCTAGAGTAGCAGTATTCTGTGTAGTTCTCATTCCTGTTGTTATCAGTGCAGTATGTGCTAGAGTAGCAGTATTCTGTGTAGTTCTCATTCCTGTTGTTATCAGTGCAGTATGTGCTAGAGTAGCAGTATTCTGTGTAGTTCTCATTCCTGTTGTTATCAGTGCAGTATGTGCTAGAGTAGCAGTATTCTGTGTAGTTCTCATTCCTGTTGTTATCAGTGCAGTATGTGCTAGAGTAGCAGTATTCTGTGTAGTTCTCATTACTGTTGTTATCAGTGCAGTATGTGCTAGAGTAGCAGTATTCTGTGTAGTTCTCATTCCTGTTGTTGTCAGTGCAGTATGTGCTAGAGTAGCAGTATTCTGTGTACTTCTCATTCCTGTTGTTGTCAGTGCAGTATGTGCTAGAGTAGCAGTATTCTGTGTAGTTCTCATTCCTGTTGTTGTCAGTGCAGTATGTGCTAGAGTAGCAGTATTCTGTGTAGTTCTCATTCCTGTTGTTATCAGTGCAGTATGTGCTAGAGTAGCAGTATTCTGTGTAGTTCTCATTCCTGTTGTTATCAGTGCAGTATGTGCTAGAGTAGCAGTATTCTGTGTAGTTCTCATTCCTGTTGTTATCAGTGTTCTCAGTATGTGCAGTAGAGTAGCAGTATTCTGTGTAGTTCTCATTCCTGTTGTTATCAGTGCAGTATGTGCTAGAGTAGCAGTATTCTGTGTAGTTCTCATTCCTGTTGTTATCAGTGCAGTATGTGCTAGAGTAGCAGTATTCTGTGTACTTCTCATTCCTGTTGTTGTCAGTGCAGTATGTGCTAGAGTAGCAGTATTCTGTGTACTTCTCATTCCTGTTGTTGTCAGTGCAGTATGTGCTAGAGTAGCAGTATTCTGTGTAGTTCTCATTCCTGTTGTTGTCAGTGCAGTATGTGCTAGAGTAGCAGTATTCTGTGTAGTTCTCATTCCTGTTGTTGTCAGTGTAGTATGTGCTAGAGTAGCAGTATTCTGTGTAGTTCTCATTCCTGTTGTTATCAGTGCAGTATGTGCTAGAGTAGCAGTATTCTGTGTAGTTCTCATTCCTGTTGTTATCAGTGCAGTATGTGCTAGAGTAGCAGTATTCTGTGTAGTTCTCATTCCTGTATTCTGTTAGTTCTCATTCCTGTTGTTATCAGTATGTGCTAGAGTAGCAGTATTCTGTGTAGTTCTCATTCCTGTTGTTATCAGTGCAGTATGTGCTAGCAGTATTCTGTGTAGTTCTCATTCCTGTTGTTATCAGTGTAGTATGTGCTAGAGTAGCAGTATTCTGTGTACTTCTCATTCCTGTTGTTATCCGTGCAGTATGTGCTAGAGTAGCAGTATTCTGTGTAGTTCTCATTTCTGTTGTTATTATGTTACTACTGATACCGGCTGGAAATGATTAGTCACTGTTTACTACTTCCTGTTTCCTATATATTTATATTTACAGCCCTTGCTCTTTGTTTGTTGCTGTGCAATAGCCTATTTGTATAATATACAGCCCTTTGCCATTAATCTCACTGTGCTAGTGCCATGCTAGTCATTAATCTGGTTCTACTATGTAATGCATAGTTATTAGGTCATTATTAGATGTAGTGCTTGTTGTTCTATCCCACATCCCATTCTATCCTACTCTGCATACTGTATATGTATTTAGACCAGTGTATTTATCTCCTGTATAGCATATTTATTATCTCTCTGTTTCTGTCCATTACAGAACCCTCCCCATGTATATCCCCACATTAATCTTCTTCTGTGTGTTTAAATAAAGTACTCAGCAAACTGGCTGTAGTCTATCACAGTGCCGTCCGTTTTATCACCAAAGCCCCATATATACTACCCACCACTGCGACCTGTACGCTCTCGTTGGCTGGCCCTCGCTACATATCCGTCGCCAAACCCACTGGCTCCAGGTCATCTCTAAGTCTTTGCTAGGTAAAGCCCTGCCTTATCTCAGCTCACTGGTCACCATAGCAACACCCACCTGTAGCTCACACTGGTATATTGCAATGGTCGTCCCCAAAGCCAACACTTCCTTTGGCTGCCATTCCTTCCAGTTCTCTGCTGCCAATGACTGGAACGAATTGTAAAAATCTCTGAAGCTGGAGTCTTATGTCTCCCTCTCTAACTTTAAGCATCAGCTGTCAGAGCAGCTTACCGATCACTGTACCTGTACTCAGCCACTCTGTAAATAGCACACCGACTACCTCATCCCCAAATTATTACTTACCCACTTGCTCTTTTGCACCCCAGTATCTCTACTTGCACATCATCATCTGCCCATCTATCACTCCCGTATTAATGCTAAATTGTAATTATTTTCACCTCTAGGGCCTATTAATTGCTTACCTCCCTAGTCTTCTACATTTGCACACACTGTAAATAGATTTTTACATTTGTCTTTTCTTTTGTGTTATTGACTGTACGTTTGTTAATGTGTAACTCTGTGTTTTGTCTCACTGCTTTGCTTTATCATATCCAGGTCGCCTACCTGGTTAAATAAACGTGAAATAAAAATACATTTAAAAAAAGTTAAATGCCTTCCATGCTCGCTTCAAGGCAAGCAACACTGAACCATGCGTTAGAGCACCGGCTGTTCCTGTCGACTGTGTGATCACGCTCCCCGTAGCGGATGTGAGTAAGACCTTAAAACAGTTTAACGTTCACAAGGCCGCAAGGCCAGACGGATTACCAGAATGCTTACTCAGAGCATGCGCTGAACAGTTGGCAATTGTCTTCACTGACATGTTAAACCTCTCCCTGACCCATTCTGTAATACCTGCAAGCAGGCCACCATAGTTCTTGTACCCAAGAACGCAAAGGTCACCTGTCTAAATGATCCACTCCAATTCACATGGCCGTGCTGACCTGTTGCACCCTCGACAACTACTGTGATTACTATTATTTGACCATGCTGGTAATTTATGAACATTTGAACATCTTGGCCATGTTCTGTTATAATCTCCACCCGGCACAGCCAGAAGAGGACTGGCCACCCCTCATAGCCTGGTTCCTCTCTAAGTTTCTGTCTAGGTTTTGGCCTTTCTAGGGAGTTTTTCTAGCCACCGTGCTTCTACACCTGCATTGCTTGCTGTTTGGGGTTTTATGCTGGGTTTCTGTACAGCACTTTGAGATATCAGCTGATGTAAGGGCTATATAAATACATTTTATCTGATTTGACATACCGCCCCAACAGATCCACAGATGATGCAAATCTATATTACACTCCACACTGCCCTTTCCCATCTGGGCACTGCCCTTTCCCATCTGGACACTGCCCTTTCCCATCTGGACACTGCCCTTTCCCATCTGGACACTGCCCTTTCCCACCTGGACAAGAGGAACATCTATGTGATAATGATGTTCATTGAGTACGGCTCAGCATTCAACACCATAATGCCTTCCAAGCTCACCACTAAGCTAAGGACCCTGGACTGAACACCTCCCTCTGCAACTGGATCCTGGACTTCCTGAAGGGCCTCCCTCAGGTGGTGAAGGTAGGCAACAACACATCTGCCACGCTGATCCTCAACACGGAGGCCCCTCAGGGGTGCATGCTTAGTCCCCTCCTGTACTCCCTGTTCACTCACGACTGCATGGCTGCGCTCAACCACCACACACCATCATTAAGTTTGCTAATGACACAACGGTGGTAGGCCTGATCACCGACAAATGAGAAAGCCTATAGGGAGAAGTTCAGAGTCCTGGCATTGTGGTGCCAGGACAACAACCCCTCCCTCAATGTGAGCAAGACAAAGGAGCTGATCCTGGACTACAGGAAAAGGGGGGCCAAGCAATCCCCCATTCAAATCAACAGGGCTGTAGTTCCTCAGTGTCCACATCACTAATGATTTATCATGGTCCACACACACCAACACAGTCTTGAAGAGGGCACATCACTGGGGCCGAGCTCCCTGCCATACAGGACCTCTATACCAGGCTGTGTCAGAGGAAGGCCTTAAAAATGGTCAAAGACTCCAGCCACCCAAGTCATAGACTGTTCTCTCTGCTACCCCACGGCAAGTCTGCAACCAACAGGACCCTGAACAGCTTCTACCCACAAGACATAAGACTGCTAAATGGTTAGTCTGGTGCTCAGTACTGGTACTCCCTGTATATAGCCAAGTTATCATGAACTAGGTACTGGTACTACCTGCATATAACCAAGTTACCATGGACTAGGTACTGGTACTCCCTGTATAGAGCCAAGTTATCATGGACTAGGTACTGGTACCCCCTGTATATAGCCAAGTTATCATGGACTAGGTACTGGTACCCCTTGTATATAGCCAAGTTATCATGAACTATGTACTGGTACTCCCTGTATATAGCCAAGTTATCATGAATTAGGTACTGGTACTCCCTGTATATAGCCAAGTTATCATGGACTAGGTACTGGTACCCTGTATATAACCAAGTTATCATGGACTAGGTACTGGTACCCTGTATATAACCAAGTTGTCATGGACTAGGTACTGGTACCCCCTGTATATAACCAAGTTATCATGGACTAGGTACTGGTACCCCCTGTATATAACCAAGTTATCATGGACTAGGTACTGGTACTCCCTATATATAGCCAAGTTATCATGAATTAGGTACTGGTACTCCCTGTATATAGCCAAGTTATCATGGACTAGGTACTGGTACCCTGTATATAACCAAGTTATCATGGACTAGGTACTGGTACCCTGTATATAACCAAGTTGTCATGGACTAGGTACTGGTACCCCCTGTATATAACCAAGTTATCATGGACTAGGTACTGGTACCCCCTGTATATAACCAAGTTATCATGGACTAGGTACTGGTACTCCCTATATATAGCCAAGTTATCATGGACTAGGTACTGGTAATCCCTGTATACAGCCAAGTTATCGTTACTCAGTGTGAATTTTCTATTACTTCTCTATTTTCTTTCTCTCTGCATTGTTGGCAAGGGCCCGTTAAGGAAGCATTTCGCTGTTAGCCTACACCTTTTCTTTACGAAAATATGTTGCAATTAACATTTGATTTGATTGGACACACACCTGTCTGTTGCAAAGACAGCAACCCAACTGAATTACCTGTGTGTGTTCATCAGCCTCAGTAGAACCCAAGGCAGTAACACACTTGTTGCTCATCAAATCTCCATTACCGTCTGTGTGGTGTATAACAGTTAGAGTGTATTCAAAATGGAGTCCAATTCCCTACATAGTGCACTCCTTTTGACTTGGGCCCATAGAGCTCTGGGCAAAATAAGTGCACTATATAGGGAATGGGGTGCCATTTGAGACACAGATGTAGTGTGTATAGACATTGGGCTCCCGAGTGGCACGGTGGTCTAAGATGCTGTATCTCAGTGCAAGAGTACCTGGTTCCAATCCAGGCTGCATCACATCTGGCTGTGATTGGGTGTCCCATAAGGCGGTGCCCAGGTTTGGCTGGGGTAGGCTGTCATTGTAAATAAGAATGTGTTCTTTATTAACTGACTTGCCTAGTAAAATATAAAATAAGTATATTGACAGACTGCAAAATGCCAACTCTTTGAATAATAACATTATTACAGGCAACAATTGAAAATGTAAATATAATATAATTATATATATATATATATATATATATATATATAACTATATATATATAATTATATAACTCTGAGTTATAGTCAAACAGAGTGCTGCTAAAATGGAATATAAAGATTCAAATGGCATTTATGTGTATTTACTTTCTGCTTACTTCCATCTTGGCATTTGGAAAGCTGGTTATCCACATTAAACAATGATAGATCATATCGCAAATTTAGATTGGACAGCTAAAAAATATCTAATGTGTTGATTTAATGTGACTGTTTGTAAAATGTCCTTGATTATAGCATGAATTCTGCATCATTCACAGTGTTTATAACTGTGGAAGTGGGAGTATTCGGAGTATGGCTTTTGACTATAGAAGAACAACTGAACAGACTAGCTAAGGTTTTTTTTTTACTGACACATTAACGTCAACAACGACCTGAGGGAAATATGTAAATCGAGGGTCTGCCTATATAAATGGAGATTAAGTTAACTGGAGGAAATCACATTTTGAGAAATGCTTATAAATTCTGTCAACATGAAATGAAATACCTGTCTATCATGTCACATTTCACATACACAGTCTTCAGGTTTAATTTATTTTGGGGATTTATCGGGATAATCCAGTGTTCCACAGCGGACATGAATGTTGCAGAGGCCTGCTAGCACATCAAAAACTCACTCTGACGTACAAAGCTTTTATAATTCATAAAGTCCTTTCACGGAAGATGTCCTTGGTTCTTCGGCAACAGGCAGGAAAGATGTCCTTGATTCCTCAGTGACAGAAAAGCATTGCAACCAGTTGCCTGTAATGTAGCAGGCATATTTAATTCCACTAGGCAGCTAGCTAGCGTGAGATAAGACACACCCCTCATGAATCATATTTAATACCACAGTGTAGCTAGCTTGTTACGCGGAGTGGAACAGGGGAACCCAAGAGCAGAGTCAGATGAGGAGACTGGGATGAAGTAACCAAGGTATTTATTGAACCCCAGGTGGGGAGATGGAGTGCAGGTCAGGGGAAGCTCGGGCGGGTTGCTGGAAACCAGTTGCGGAGGCTGAGGCTGGAGCGAGAGGTGTTGGCACAGGGTAAGCAGGTCGGGAGGCTGAGGCTGGAGCGAGAGGGGTTGGCACAGGGTAACCAGGTCTGGAGGCTGAGGCTGAAGCGAGAGGGGTTGAGACAGGGTAGGCAGGTCTGGAGGCTGAGGCCTGAGCGAGAGGGGTTGGCACAGGGTAACCAGGTCCGGAGGGGAATCCAAGGGAGTAGTAGAGTGGGGAATACAGGACAGAGTAGCAGGACTGATGAGACGTGGGACAGGAGACCGGGATCAGAGTCAGAGCGGGCAGAACTGTAGCGGAGAGGAAAACAGTGTCAGGCAAGGAAAACAGGCACAACAGGATAACAGGATCTTAAATAGTAACAAACGGCTAGAAACGTAGACTGACTGAGCAGAGATTATGATCTGGCAGTGTGGAATTGGCAGGGTTGAGTATTTGTAGAGGTCTTGATTATGGAATAGGTTGCAGCTGGTGGGAATCGACTCTGACTCCAGCACACCTGTCTCCGCCCACACAATCACACACACAGAGAGAGAGAGGGAGAGGGAGAGAGTACTGGGGGAGTGTCGGCAGGTCAAGGAGACACAGGATGAGCAGTAGAGGGCGTTGCAGGAGCAGATGTGACATTGCTAGCAGTGTAGCTGTCTAGCGTGAGATATGATACGAACATCATTAATCATATTTAATACCACAGTGTAGCTAGCTAGCGTGAGATATGATACAAACATCATTAATCATATTTAATACCACAGTGTAGCTAGCTAGCGTGAGATATGATACAAACATCATTAATCATATTTAATACCACAGTGTAGCTAGCTAGAGTGAGATATGATACGAACATCATTAATCATATTTAATACCACAGTGTAGCTAGCTAGCGTGAGATATGATACAAACATCATTAATCATATTTAATACCACAGTGTAGCTAGCTAGCGTGAGATATTGATACAAACATCATTAATCATATTTAATACCACAGTGTAGCTAGCTAGCATCAGATATGATACAAACATCATTAATCATATTTAATACCACAGTGTAGCTAGCTAGCATGAGATATGATACAAACATCATTAATCATATTTAATACCACAGTGTAGCTAGCTAGCGTGAGATATGATACAAACATCATTAATCATATTTAATACCACAGTGTAGCTAGCTAGCGTGAGATATGATACAAACATCATTAATCATATTTAATACCACAGTGTAGCTAGCTAGCGTGAGATATGATACAAACATCATTATCGTGTCCCAACTGAGTTTTTTTTGACATCCTGGCTACGCCTGAGGAGAGTAGACTAAGCGGTGTGGCACAGGGAAGGGGGGAGGAGATGTGAGGCAGGCAGGCCTCTATGACCATCACCATCCTCATCATTCCCTCATCATTCTCTTTGCCTGTGTCCCAAGTCGTACCTTATTCCCTAAAGAGTGCACCACTTTTGATCAGAATCCATAAGGCCCTGGTCAAAAGTTTGCACTATATAGGCAACAGGGGTGCATTTGGAAGGCAGCGTTATCACACGTAGGTGTATGCTAATCCTTCCTGCCTGGGCCGATGGGTGAGCAAGAGAGGCCTTGTGTGTGTGTGTGTGTGTGTGTGTGTGTGTGTGTGTGTGTGTGTGTGTGTGTGTGTGTGTGTGTGTGTGTGTGTGTGTGTGTGTGTGTGTGTGTGGTGTGTGTGTGTGTGTGTGTGTGTGTGTGTGTGTGTGTGTGTGTGTGTGTGTGTGTGTGTGTGGAAGGGAGGGAGGGTCTGTGGAAGGGAGGGAGGGTGTGTGTGTGTGTGTGGGGGGGGTGATAACTGCCTCTCTCTGCCAATTTGGAGCAGCCGACACACTGACAGGCTGATAATCTCATTACTAGGATGAGTTACCTCTGAGGCATCACAGGTGTGTGTGTGTGTGTGTGTGTGTGTGTGTGTGTGTGTGTGTGTGTGTGTGTGTGTGTGTGTGTGTGTGTGTGTGTGTGTGTGTGTGTGTGTGTGTGTGTGTGTGTGTGATGTGATGTGTCTGTGATGTGATGTGATGTGTCTGTGATGGTTAGAGAGGAGAAGTCAACACAGGCTAATGTTAATCACACCAGAGGAAACAGGTGATAAATACACACATTCAGGGAATGCGGGAAGTCATATTTGTTGTGTGTGTGTGTGTGTGTGTGTGTGTGTGTGTGTGTGTGTGTGTGTGTGTGTGTGTGTGTGTGTGTGTGTGTGTGTGTGTGTGTAAAAACATGTTTTCTAGTTGACATTGAGTGAGGTGTTATTGAAGTGATAATCCTGGAGAAACCGTGGGTTTGGAGGATATAATTGGTAATATATTTATTCATATCATTTTCATTCCACGAGGATATAGTCCTGAGGCTGCTTCCCAAGCCGGCTGCTCGTCATTCCAATGTATTGTCTCACTGGTCGTTAGTTCGATTGGCAGGTTGCTATGGCAACCCCCGCCCCCCTGTTAGCTAGCCAACTACACAGCTAGCACAATCACTTCAGACCAGGGATGGGCAACGTTGATTGGGATGGGGGCGACAAAAAATTCAGAACTAATGATGTGGGGCAGCAGTGGCTCGTGGGTTTGCCTACCCACATCCTTACCCACACATGCAGTCAGAGGGTGACCTCGCCTTTTTGGGGGCCCTAGCCTTCTTGGGGGCCCGAGCCTTTTTGGGGGCCCGAGCCTTTTTGGGGGACCTAGCCTTTTTGGGGGCCCTAGCCTTCTTGGGGGCCCGAGACTTTTTGGGGGCCCGAGCCTTTTGGGGGACCTAGCCTTTTGGGGGCCTGAGCCTTTTTGGGGGACCTAGCCTTTTTGGGGGACCTAGCCCTTTGGGGGCCCTAATCTTTTTGGGGGCCCTAAGCGAAATGTTGAAACTGTTTGCTGCAAATCTACACATTTTTCAAAATAGGGCAGATCTTTTTTTTTTGCTCACGTTTTACAATTCTAGATAGTTTTGCCATTGGGGTGGAGAGAAATGTTTACAGTTTCTAATATGATATCTGAGTGAGACTAATGAAATCAATGGGGGACCACCGGTCGGTAATTTGGAGATTTTATAAATGGGCTGGGCTGATGAGACCGTGGACAGCACAGTGAGATGGAACAGTAAACAGTTCACCATTATAGTCTTAGCAAGTGGAACATCGAGGAATAGACACTGGCTGGCACACAGTTTTAACCAATCAGTAAGCAGGATTAGACTCACCTGTCGTATAATTGTAATGGGGTAATACTTTCCAATTTTAGGAAAAGTTTGAGTTTTACGTTTAAGTTTAAGCCGATTTAAAATCGTTGGCATAGTTGCACGTAATCAAAAGCTACATGTTAGCTGTTCCCATGACATAACCTGTCCCATTTAGCCCTATGCTATCCTCACCAGGAGGCTGAGATTATATCCGGTTCAAATTCCGTATCAGCCAATTAAAATTGTCAACATATACTGAACAAAAATATGAACGCAACATGGAACAATTTAAAAGATTTGACTGAGTTACAGTTCATATAAGGACATCAGTCAATTGAAATAAATAAAAACCTAAATGATGGATTTCACATGACTGGGAATACAGATATGCATCTATTGGTCACAGATACACTACATGATTTTAAAGTATGTTCTGCTCATCAAACATCTCATTCCAAAATCATGGGCATTAATATGGAGTTGCCGTCATCTAGAATGTCATTGTAATGTAGTGTTAATTACCCTTCACTGGAGGAACTAAGGGGCCCAAACCATGAATAACAGCCCCAGACCATTACTCCTCCTCTTCACAGTTGGGACTATGCGTTGGGGCAGGAAGTGTTCTCTCGGCATCCACCAAAACCCAGATTCGTCCGTCTGACTGCCAGATGGTGAAGAGTGATTCATCGCTCCAGAGAACGTGTTTCCACTACTCCAGAGTCCAATGGCGGCGAAGCTTTACACCACTCCAGCCGACACTTTGCATCGCGCATGGTGATTTTAGGATTATGTGCAGCTGCTTGGCAATGGAAACCCATTCCCCAAATGAACAGTTATTGTGCTGACGTTGCTTCCATGGGGGCAGTTTGGAACTCAGCAGTGAGTGTTGCAAACGAGAACAGACCATTGTTACGCGTTGTGCTCTTCAACACTCAGCGGTCCCGTTCTGTGAGCTTGTGTGGCCTGCCACTTCACGGCTGAGCCGTTGTTGCTCCTAGACGTTTCTACTTCATAATAACAGCACTTACAGTTGACAGGGGCAGCTCTAGCAGGGCATACATTTTGACGAAGTGACTTGTTGGAAAGATAGCATCTTATACCACGTTGAAAGTCACTGAGCTCTTCGGTAAGGCCATTTTACTGACGATGTTTGTCTATGGAGATTGCTTACTGTTTATACTGTAATACACTAACATAGTTACTGTAACAAACTACAAACTCCACACAGTTGTCACTGAATAGTTGGAAATGAATTTATCACTGAGCAAACCATTTCCCGACTTACAGCATTTACAGCAGTACTTACAGCATTCAGCAGTACTTACAGTATTTACAGCAGTACTTTCAGCATTTACAGCAGTACTTACAGCATTCAGCAGTACTTACAGTATTTACAGCAGTACTTACAGTATTTACAGCAGTACTTACAGTATTCAGCAGTACTTACAGTATTTACAGCAGTACTTACAGTATTCAGCAGTACTTACAGCATTTACAGCAGTACTTACAGTATTCAGCAGTACTTACAGTATTTACAGCAGTACTTACAGCATTTCAGCAGTACTTACAGTATTTACAGCAGTACTTACAGCATTCAGCAGTACTTACAGTATTTACAGCAGTGCTTACAGCATTTACAGCAGTACTTACAGCATTCAGCAGTACAGTATTTACAGCAGTGCTTACAGCATTTACAGCAGTACTTACAGCATTTACAGCAGTACTTACAGTACTTACAGTATTTACAGCAGTACTTACAGCATTTACAGCAGTACTTACAGCATTTACAGCAGTACTTACAGCATTCAGCAGTACTTACAGTATTTACAGCAGTACTTACAGCATTCAGCAGTACTTACAGTATTTACAGCAGTACTTACAGCATTCAGCAGTACTTACAGCATTTACAGCAGTACTTACAGCATTTACAGCAGTACTTACAGCATTCAGCAGTACTTACAGCATTCAGCAGTACTTACAGTATTTACAGCAGTACTTACAGCATTCAGCAGTACTTACAGCATTCAGCAGTACTTACAGCATTTACAGCAGTACTTACAGCATTTCAGCAGTACTTACAGCATTACAGCAGTACTTACAGATTCAGCAGTACTTTTGTATTTACAGCAGTACTTACAGCATTCAGCAGTACTTACAGTATTTCAGCAGTACTTACTCATTTCAGTACTTCAGCATTCAGCAGTACTCAGCATTTACAGCAGTCTTACTATTTACAGCTGTACTTCTGCATTCAGCAGTACTTCTGTTTCAGCAGTACTTCTGCATTCAGCAGTCTACTATTTACAGCAGTACTTACAGTATTTCAGCAGTACTACAGCATTCAGCAGTCTACTGCATTCAGCAGTCTACAGCATTTCAGCAGTACTTACAGCATTTACAGCAGTACTTACAGTATTTTCTCTGTACTTACAGCATTCAGCAGTACTTACAGCATTTCAGCAGTACTTACTACAGCAGTATTTACAGTACTTACAGCATTCAGCAGTACTTACAGCATTTCAGCAGTACTTACAGCATTCAGCAGTACATACAGCATTTACAGCAGTACTACAGCATTTGTACTTCAGCATTCAGCAGTCTTACAGTATTTACAGCAGTCTGTCAGCATTCAGCAGTACTTACAGCATTCAGCTGTACATACAGCATTTCAGCAGTCTTTACAGCATTCTCTGTCTCTGTCTACAGCTCTGTCTACAGTCTCTGTCTCTGTCTCTGTCTCTGCAGTCTCTGCATTCTCTGTCTCTGTACTCTGTCAGCATTTCTCTGTCTCTTTTGTCTCTGGCAGAGCTGCAGATGAATGAAAGTCTCTGAATTTCTGTCTCTGTCTTTTCTCTGTCTCTGGTCTCTTCTCTGAACTTCCTCTGTCTCTGTCTCTCTCAGTCTCTTCTCTGTCTCTGCTCTCTGGCCCTGTATCTGTCTCTGTCTCTGTCTCTGTCTCTGTCTCTGTCTCTGTCTCTGTCTCTGTCTCTGTCTCTGCCCTGTCTCTGTCTCTGTCTCTGTCTCTGTCTCTGTCTCTGTCTCTGTCTCTGTCTCTGTCTCTGTCTCTGCTCTCTGTCTCTGTCTCTGTCTCTGTCTCTGTCTCTGTCTCTGTCTCTGTCTCTCTGTCTCTGTCTCTGTCTCTGTCTCTGTCTGTGTCTCTGTCTCTGTCTCTGTCTCTGTCTCTGTCTCTGTCTCTGTCTCTGTCTCTGTCTCTGTCTCTGTCTCTGCCTCTGTCTCTGTCTCTGTCTCTGTCTCTGTCTCTGTCTCTGTCTCTGTCTCTGTCTCTGTCTCTCTGTCTCTGTCTGCCTCTGTCTCTGTCTCTGCCTCTGTCTCTGTCTCTGTCTCTGCCTCTGTCTCTGTCTCTCTGTCTCTCCGTCTCTGTCTCTGTCTCTCTGTCTGCCTCTGTCTCTGTCTCTGTCTCTGTCTCTGTCTCTCTGTCTGCCTCTGCCTCTCTGTCTGCCTCTGCCTCTCTGTCTGCTCTCTGCCTCTGTCTCTCTGCTCTGCTCTCTGCCTCTGCCTCTCTGTCTGCCTCTGCCTCTGTCTCTCTGTCTCTCTGTCTGCCTCTGCCTCTCTGTCTGCCTCTGCCTCTGCCTCTGTCTCTCTGTCTGCCTCTGCCTCTCTGTCTGCCTCTGCCTCTGCCTCTGCCTCTGTCGCTCTGCCTCTCTGCCTCTCTTTCTCTCTCTCTCTCTCATCCCCCCCCGATTTCAAATTTGACAGGCCCTGCAGGGTAAACAGGAATGTTCAGATGATGTGATGTGTGGACTGTAAATCAGTAAAAGGTTATTCTTCATTTCTCAGATTAAATAGTTTCATCATACAGTTGTTTCATTATACATCAGCAAATGATAACTATGGATTACAATAATATTATTAATATTTATATTACATAACTGTCACAAAGACACCTGGAATGACGATAACAGACTTTCAGCAGAACCCATTTCTGCTGTCGGTTTAAATCAAATCAAGTTATTTCCTGTCTAAATATAAGTTGTAAGAAGGGTACATCATACTTCCATACCTTCTGGGCTTATTTCACATTACTTTCTAACTCATTTACATTCCCAGAGCCCTTGAATATTAGATATTTAATCACCCATCTCAGATTCCCTCAGAATCTCCCATCCATGTTCTATGGCACTGTAAATGCGTTTTGCCAGATGCATTTAGATAGTCAATTAGACCCAGTTTTTGCCTTTTAGTTCCATATTGTACAAATAGGGATGTTTCTATGTTTAATGTCTATCACAGAGAAATATGTCTCCCTCTCAGGTACTTTTTATTGGAAGTAATGATGATATTAATGTAACACGAGGGAATATTTGAACGGGACAAACAAGCTGCCTGGAGAGTCAGACCAGACCACAACTACAGTCAGACCAGGACACAACTACAGTCATCTCAGAACACAACTACAGTCAGACCAGAACACAACTACAGTCATCCCAGAACACAACTACAGCCATCTCAGAACACAACTACAGTCAGACCAGAACACAACTACAGTCATCCCAGAACATAACTACAGTCATCTCAGAACACAACTACAGTCAGACCAGAACACAACTACAGTCAGACCAGGACACAACTACAGTCATCTCAGAACACAACTACAGTCAGACCAGAACACAACTACAGTCATCCCAGAACACAACTACAGTCAGACCAGAACACAACTACAATCAGACCAGACCACAACTACAGTCATCTCAGAACACAACTACAATCAGACCAGACCACAACTACAGTCATCTCAGAACACAACTACAGTCAGACCAGAACCCTACTACAGTCATCCCAGACCAGAACACAACTACAGTCATCCCAGAACACAACTACAGTCAGACCAGAACACAACTACAGTCAGACCAGAACACAACTACAGTCAGACCAGACACAACTACAGTCATCCCAGAACACAACTACAGTCAGACCAGAACACAACTACAATCAGACCAGACCACAACTACAGTCATCTCAGAACACAACTACAATCAGACCAGACCACAACTACAGTCATCTCAGAACACAACTACAGTCATCCCCAGAACACAACTACAGTCATCCCAGACCGCAACTACAGTCAGACCAGGACACAACTACAGTCATCTCAGAACACAACTACAATCAGACCAGGAACCAACTACAGTCAGACCAGACCACTACTACAGTCATCCCAGAACACTACTACAGTCATCCCAGAGCCCTACTACAGTCATCCCAGACCACAACTACAGTCAGACCAGGACACAACTACAGTCATCCCAGAACCCTACTACAATCATCCCAGAACCCTACTACAGTCATCCCAGAACACAACTACAGTCATCCCAGAACACAACTACAGTCAGACCAGGACACAACTACAGTCATCCCAGAACCCTACTCACAATCAACCCAGAACCCTACTACAGTCATCCCAGAACACAACTACAGTCATCCCAGAACCCAACTACAGTCATCCCAGAACACAACTACAGTCATCCCAGAACCACTACTACAGTCATCCCAGAACACTACTACAGTCATCCCAGAACACTACTACAGTCATCCCAGAACCCTACTACAGTCATCCCAGAACACAACTACAGTCATCCCAGAACCTACTACAGTCATCCCAGAACACTACTACAGTCATCCCAGAACACAACTACAGTCATCCCAGAACACAACTACAGTCATCCCAGAACACAACTACAGTCAGACCAGTCATCTCAGAACACAACTACAGTCATCTCAGAACACAACTACAGTCATCTCAGAACACAACTACACAGTCAGTCACCAGGACACAACTACAGTCATCTCAGAACACAACTACAGTCATCTCAGAACACAACTACAGTCATCCCAGACCACAACTACAGTCATCCCAGAACACAACTACAGTCATCTCAGAACACAACTACAGTCAGACCTGTGACACAACTACAGTCATCTGTCTGAAGCTGCTGGAAGCTGTCTGGCTGTCTGTCTGGAGGATGGAAGCTGTGGATGGAAGCTGTCTGGCTGTGTGGATGGAAGCTGTCTGGCGGTGCGGATGGAAGCTGCCTGGCTATGTGGATGGAAGCTGTCTGGCTGTGTGGATGGAAGTCTGGCTGTCTGGATGGAAGCTCTGCTGTGGATGGAAGCTGTCTGGCTGTGTGGATGGAAGCTGTCTGGCAGCTGTCTGGCTGTGTGGATGGAAGCTGTCTGGCTGTGTGGATGGAAATCACTGGCGGTGTGGGGTGGGGCTAAAAGACACTTCCAGAGGCCCTGCACCTGCCTCATGCCTCCCTGCCTCTCTGGTACTGGGCTTGACTACAGTCCAACAGGCTTCTGAGAGGGTTCCCACACACACACACACACACACACGGACACACACACACACACGGACACACACACACTGACACACACACACGTGCTATGTGATAACTTGATTTGATTTGATCATTATAAATAGTTTACACTGCATATCAGTACAGTTATGTAGGAGTGGATAGTGGCTTGTATTTCTCTGCATCTTATTCTTGCGCTCTCTATTTCTCTCTCCCAGAACTCTCTCTCTCTCACTCTCTCTCTCTCTCTCTCTGTCTCTCCCTCTATTTCACTCTCTCTCTCTCTCTCTCTCTCTCTCTCTCTCTCTCTCTCAGAACCCCTCTCTCTCAGTCATCTCTCTCTCTCTCTCTCTCTCTCTTCTCTCTGGCTATAATTGCTCATTTATTTGATAGAGGCTTAGAGGCAGTAGTCCCATCATGATAAGAGGATCTCTGGGGCTTTCTTGACAACAAAAGCATCCGGGAGCCTCTCTCTCTATCTCTCTGCACCCCTCCGTTACCTTGGTAGCCATGCAGGCAGGCAGCACACACACATGGCTGGCTGCTGGGCGACATCCACTCTTGGTTTTGGCCATTCTTCTCTAATTACAGGACTGTCTGCCAGGAGGCACCATTCTCTGAAGAGTTGGGGCGTCTGCCTGCCTGTCTGACTGTCTGTCTGCCTGCCGCCTTACAAACAAAGCCAAGGATTCTGTTGCTGTTCATTGTGCCTACATGCTTGTGTTTGTGTGCCTCGCATTGCACCTGCCTCCCTCGGCCTCTTCAGTCCCATCAGAGGATTGGAGTCTCTTTCATGTTCTATACTGTCTAATCTAACACCTGCCTTTAGGTTTCAGGACTGGGCTGGACTGGACTAGATGGACTGGACTAGATGGACTGGACTAGCTGGACTGGACTAGCTGGACTGGACTGGCTGGACTGGACTAGATGGACTGGAGCTGGGCTGGACTGGCTGGATGGATGGACTGGCTGGGGCTGGACTGGACTAGATGGACTGGACTGGGCAGGGCTGGACTGGACTAGATGGACTGGACTAGATGGACTGGACTGGCTGGACTGGACTAGCTGGACTGGACTGGCTGGACTGGACTAGATGGACTGGACTGGCTGGCTGGGCTGGGACTGGACTAGCTGGACTGGACTGGGCAGGGCTGGACTGGACTAGCTGGACTGGACTGGACAGGGCTGGACTGGACTAGATGGACTGGACTAGCTGGATTGGACTGGCTGGACTGGACTAGACTGGACTGGACTGGCTGGGCTGGACTGCTGGACTGGACTAGATGGACTGGACTAGCTGGACTGGCTGCTGGACTGGACTAGCTGGACTGGACTAGCTGGACTGGACTGGCTGGGCTGGACTGGGCTGGACTAGATGGACTGGGACTGGACTGGCTGCTGGACTGGACTGGACTGGACTGGCTGGGCTGGACTGGACTAGCTGGACTGGACTGGCTGGACTGGACTGGCTGGGCTGGACTGGCTGGGCTGGACTAGCTGGACTGGACTAGCTGGACTGGACTGGACTAGCTGGACTGGACTAGCTGGACTGGGCTGGCTGGACTGGACTAGCTGGACTGGACTGGCTGGGCTGGACTGGGCTGGAACTGGACTGGACTGGACTAGCTGGACTGGACTAGCTGGACTGGACTGGACTGGACTGGCTGGGCTGGACTGGACTAGCTGGACTGGGACTGGCTGGACTGGACTGGCTGACTGGCTGGACTGGCTGGCTGGACTAGCTGGACTTTACTGACTAGCTGGACTGGACTGGAGGCAGCTGGACTGGACTGGGCAGGGCTGGACTGGACTGGCTGGACTGGACTAGCTGGACTGGACTGGACTGGACTGGACTGGGCTGGACTGGACTAGCTGGACTGGACTGGCTGGACTGGACTAGATGGACTGGGCTGGGCTGGACTGGACTAGCTGGACTGGACTGGGCTGGGCTGGACTGGACTAGCTGGACTGGACTAGCTGGACTGGACTAGCTGGACTGGACTAGCTGGACTGGACTGGCTGGACTGGACCATTGGCTGGACTGGTTGGCTGGACTGGACTGGCTGCTGGACTGGACTGGGCTGGGCTGGACTGGACTGCTGGCTGGACTGGGCTGGACTGGACTAGCTGGACTGGACTAGCTGCTGGGCTGGACTGGCTGGGCTGGACTGGCTGGACTGGACTGGGCTGGACTGGACTAGCTGGACTGGACTAGCTGGACTGGACTAGCTGGACTGGACTGGCTGGACTGGACTGGGCTGGACTGGACTGGGCTGGACTGGACTGGCTGGACTGGACTAGCTGGGCTGGACTGGCTGGGCTGGACTGGGCTGGACTGGACTAGCTGGACTGGACTAGCTGGGCTGGACTTGTTGGACTGGACTGGCTGGACTGGACTGGCTGGTCTGGACTGGCTGGGCTGGACTGGCTGGACTGGACTGGACTAGCTGGACTGGACTAGCTGGACTGGACTGGCTGGACTGGGCTGGCTGGACTGGACTGGCTGGACTGGACTGGCTGGACTGGACTAGCTGGACTGGACTGGACTAGCTGGACTGGACTGGCTGGGCTGGACTGGCTGGACTGGACTAGCTGGACTGGACTAGCTGGACTGGACTGGCTGGACTGGACTAGCTGGACTGGACTAGACTGGACTGGACTGGTTGGCTGGACTGGCTGGCTGGACTGGACTAGCTGGACTGGACTGGCTGGACTGGACTGGGCTGGCTGGACTGGACTAGCTGGACTGGACTAGCTGGACTGGACTGGCTGGACTGGACTGGGCTGGACTGGCTGGACTGGACTAGCTGGACTGGACTAGCTGGACTGGACTGGCTGGACTGGACTAGCTGGACTGGACTAGCTGGACTGGTTGGCTGGGCTGGACTGGTTGGCTGGGCTGGACAGGCTGGACTGGACTGGACTGGACTGGACTGGGCTGGACTGGACTAGCTGGACTGGACTAGCTGGACTGGACTAGGACTGGACTGGCTGGCTGGACTGGACTAGCTGGACTGGACTGGCTGGACTGGTTGGCTGGGCTGGACTGGTTGGCTGGGCTGGACTGGCTGGACTGGCTGGACAGCTGGACTGGACTAGCTGGACTGGGCTGGGCTGGACTGGACTGGCTGGACTGGACTAGCTGGCTGGACTGCTGGACTGGACTGGCTGGACTGGACTGGACTAGCTGGGACTGGGACTGGACTGGACTGGGCTGGACTGGTTGGCTGGGCTGGACTGGACTGGTTGGCTGGGTGGAATGGACTGGCTGGGCTGGGCTGGACAGGTTGGCTGGACTAGCTGGACTGGACTAGCTGGACTGGACTAGCTGGACTGGTTGGCTGGGCTGGACTGGGCTGGACTGGGCTGGACTGGTTGGCTGGGCTGGACAGATTGGCTTAACTGGACTGGACTAGCTGGACTGGTTGGCTGGGCTGGACTGGGCTGGACTGGCTGGACTGGTTGGCTGGGCTGGACAGATTGGCTGGACTGGTTGGCTGGGCTGGACTGGGCTGGACTGGACTGGCTGGATTGGGCTGGCTGGTTGGCTGGGCTGGACGGGCTGGACTGGCTGGGCTGGACTGGACTGGACTGGACTAGCTGGACTGGACTGGGCTGGACTGGGCTGGCTGGGCTGGGCTGGACTGGACTGGCTGGGCTGGGCTGGACTGGCTGGACTGGCTGGCTGGACTGGACTGGACTGGCTGGGCTGGACTGGCTGGACTAGCTGGGCTGGACTGGCTGGGCTGGACTGGCTGGACTGGCTGGGCTGGCTGGGCTGGACTGGGCTGGACTGGCTGGGCTGGGCTGGGCTGGCTGGGCTGGGCTGGCTGGGCTGGGCTGGGCTGGACTGGACTGGCTGGACTGGCTGGGCTGGGCTGGGCTGGGCTGGGCTGGACTGGCTGGCTGGGCTGGGCTGGGCTGGGCTGGCTGGCTGGCTGGCTGGCTGGCTGGCTGGCTGGGCTGGCTGGCTGGGCTGGCTGGGCTGGACTGGCTGGGCTGGGCTGGGCTGGGCTGGCTGGGCTGGCTGGGCTGGGCTGGACTGTTGGCTGGGCTGGACTGGGCTGGGCTGGGCTGGACTGGACTGGGCTGGGCTGGACTGGGCTGGACTGGCTGGACTGGCTGGGCTGGACTGGGCTGGACTGGCTGGGCTGGACTGGCTGGGCTGGGCTGGGCTGGACTGGGCTGGACTGGGAGGGTTTTCTTCAAATGTAAGTATGAAGAGGAAGGACTGTGTGAAAGATGGATGGATATAGAGATGTTTCTAATGAATGAGTGTTGATTTGGTAAGTGTAGTGTTTGGTAATGGTACTATGCCATATTAACATAGAAAATAGAATCCCTAAAGCAAGCTGTACACAGTCCTTCCTTATGCCGTTCACTAACATGCAACAACAAAACAAGAATATACAAATATTTCTCATCCCCACTGTAATCATTAATCACCCAGCAGCTACAGTAATCATCCAACAGCTACAGTAATCGCCCAACAGCTACAGTAATCGCCCAACAGCTACAGTACTAACAACCAACAGCTACAGTAATCATCCAACAGCTACAGTAATCATCCAACAGCTACAGTAATCACCCAACAGCTACAGTAATCAGTAATCACCCAACAGCTACAGTATCAACCAACAGCTACAGTAATCATCCAACAGCTACAGTAATCACCCAACAGCTACAGTTATCATCCAACAGCTACAGTTATCATCCAACAGCTGCAGTAATCATCCAACAGCTACAGTAATCATCCAACAGCTACAGTAATCATCCAACAGCTACAGTAATCACCCAACAGCTACAGTAATCACCCAACAGCTACAGTAATCATCCAACAGCTACAGTAATCACCCAACAGCTACAGTAATCATCCAACAGCTAACAGTAATCATCCACAGCTACAGTAATCTAGCTACAGTAATCATCCAACAGCTACAGTAATCACCCAACAGCTACAGTAATCATCCAACAGCTACAGTAATCACCCAACAGCTACAGTAATCATCCAACAGCTACAGTAATCACCCAACAGCTACAGTAATCACCCAACAGCTACAGTAATCACCCAACAGCTACAGTAATCACCCAACAGCTACAGTAATCATCCAACAGCTACAGTAATCATCCAACAGCTACAGTAATCATCCAACAGATACAGTAATCACCCAGTCACCCAACAGCTACAGTAATCATCCAAAATCTACAGTAATCATCCAGCAGCTACAGTAATCATCCAAAATACAGTAATCATCCAGTAGCTCAGTAATCATCCAACAACAGTAATCTACAGCTAATCATCCAACAGCTACAGTAATCATCAGCTACAGTAATCATCCAACAGCTACAGTAATCATCCAACCAGTAATCATCCAGCTACAGTAATCATCCAACAGCTACAGTAATCATCCAACAGCTACAGTAATCATCCAACAGCTACAGTAATCATCCAGTAGCTACAGTAATCATCCAGCAGCTACAGTAATCATCCAACAGCTACAGTAATCATCAGCTACAGTAATCATCCAACAGATACAGTAGTCATCCAGCTACAGTAATCATCCAACAGATACAGTAATCATCCAGCAGCTACAGTAATCATCCAGCAGCTACAGTAATCATCCAGCAGCTACAGTAATCATCCAACAGCTATAGTAATCACCCAACAGCTACAGTAATCATCCAACAGGTTAGTAATCATCCAGCAGCTACAGTAATCATCCAGCAGCTACAGTAATCATCCAGCAGCTACAGTAATCAACCAACAGGTACAGTAATCATCCAGCAGCTACAGTAATCATCCAAATGCTACAGTAATCATCCAGCAGCTACAGTAATCATCCAGCAGGTACTGTAATCATCCAAAAGCTACAGTAATCATCCAGCAGCTACAGTAATCATCCAGCAGGTACTGTAATCATCCAGCAGGTACAGTAATCATCCAGCAGCTACAGTAATCATCCAACAGCTATAGTAATCACCCAACAGCTACAGTAATCATCCAACAGGTTAGTAATCATCCAGCAGCTACAGTAATCATCCAACAGGTCCAGTATTCATCCAGCAGCTGCAGTTATCATCCAACAGGGACAGTAATCATCCAACAGGTCCAGTATTCATCCAGCATCTGCAGTTATCATCCAACAGGGACAGTAATCATCCAACAGCTACAGTAGTCATCCAGCAGCTAGCTTTAACAATAACGTACAGGCTAAAGAAAAACTCCTCTCTGTATGATTAATTGTTTTGGTCCGACCTTAATAACTAATGTTCTGCCCGGTAACGCCGGAGCGGAGCAGGCTATTGGATATCACCTCTATACATCATATCTGCATCCCAAATGGCAACGCTTTTGACCAGGGTCCATAGGATTTCCATAGTGCTCTGGTCAAGAAGTAGTGCACTATATAGGGAATAGGGTGTCAAAAGTAGTGCACTATATAGGGAATAGGGTGTCAAAAGTAGTGCACTATATAGGGAATAGGGCGTCAAAAGTAGTGCACTGTATAGGGAATTGGGTGTCAAAAGTAGTGCACTATATAGGAATAGGGTGTCAAAAGTAGTGCACTATATAGGGAATAGGGTGTCAAAAGTAGTACACTATATAGGGAATAGGGTGCAATTAGGGACGTCAAGTCAAGTCATAGTGCTGACAGATGACCACTCAGAAATACCATTAGAATTGTTGAAATTAAAATGGGGTTGCTTAAGGTGTTAGCCTGATTACTTCATATCCTGGAGGGCTTTTCTGTCTGTTATTCAATTATTACAAGACTGTTGGGAACTGTTGGGAAAGCCTCTTGAAGGCTCTCATAACCTGATTTGTGAAGGGCAAATAAAATATACAGCCTTCGGGCAACAATCTTTTTCTATCATTAAGAAAGAGGGGGAATACATTATGCTTATATTACGGCTTTTTTATGCGCAAATGTAAAAAGCAGTTAAATTGTTAAGTTGCTATTTCGCTTAGCCAAGGGAATGTCCCCAACTCTGAGCAGCGGGGGAACTCTGTAAAATGATTGGTTGACTTGTGACATTTCACAGTGTTGAGTTAGGGTCAATTCAGTTTTAATGTCAGTCAATTCACCAAGTGAATCATTATTTATATCCACTTCTCTCTTCAATAGACTTTTCTGAATCGACTGAAATGAAAAAGTAACCAAGTAACCCCTTGGTCCTCATCAACGCAGCATCAACAACCTCTCTTCAGATATTGACAGATACGTTCTGTCCTCAGTCCTGCTCTCTTCCTCCGGAGGTCTGAGAATGACAGACAGGATCAATATGTTGAAGAATGAAAACAACATCAGAAGGTCATGTGATGGATAACTTTCCCATGTCGTGTTGCTCCATCTATCATCCTAATGACATCTCTTATTGAACTGTCCAGGAAAGGAATTCACAGTTGAACAAATACATCAGTTTGGCAAGGGGATAGATGGCATTAGGTGCAGTGGATGTGGAAACTGCAATACGACATCTGGCCACAAGGGGTCCCCATTGGTAATATAAAGTTTATGACAGTTAGTCCAATCCATACACCTACCCTATTTAAACCTACCGAATTTGTGAGTGAAATGGGATTCAGAACCATAGAAATAGGAATGAGAATAGTAATTAGAATTGTAATTAGAATTAGCAATTAGAATAGTAATTTAATACGATTTCTATGTCTGGGTCAAGCACTAGAATAATAGTCGCCCTCTCCTTCCCCCGTCTGTCTCTGACCACTAGGCCTATCAGATGGACCAAGAGAGGCCCTCTCCTTCACCCTGCCTGTCTCTGACCACTAGGCCTATCAGATGAAACCAAGAGAGGCTCTCTCCTTCACCCTGCCTGTCTCTGACCACTAGGCCTATCAGATGAAACCAAGAGAGGCCCTCTCCTTCCCTCTGCCTGTCTCTGACCACTAGGCCTATCAGATGAAACCAAGAGAGGCCCTCTCCTTCACCCTGCCTGTCTCTGACCACTAGGCCTATCAGATAAAACCAAGAGAGGCCCTCTCCTTCACCCTGTCTGTCTCTGACCACTAGGCCTATCAGATGGACCAAGAGAGGCCCTCTCCTTCCCTCTGCCTGTCTCTGACCACTAGGCCTATCAGATGAAACCAAGAGAGGCCCTCTCCTTCCCCTGCCTGTCTCTGACCACTAGGCCTATCAGATGAAACCAAGAGAGGCCCTCTCCTTTCTCCTGCCTGTCTCTGATCACTAGGCCTAGCAGATGGACCAAGAGAGGCCCTCTCCTTCCTCCTGCCTGTCTCTGACCACTAGGCCTATCAGATGAAACCAAGAGAGGCCCTCTCCTTCACCCTGCCTGTCTCTGACCACTAGGCCTATCAGATGGACCAAGAGAGGCCCTCTCCTTCACCCTGCCTGTCTCTGACCACTAGGCCTAGCAGATGGACCAAGAGAGGCCCTCTCCTTCACCCTGCCTGTCTCTGACAACTAGGCCTAGCAGATGGACCAAGAGAGGCCCTCTCCTTCACCCTGCCTGTCTCTGACCACTAGGCCTATCAGATGAAACCAAGAGAGGCCCTCTCCTTCACCCTGCCTGTCTCTGACCACTAGGCCTATCAGATGGACCAAGAGAGGCCCTCTCCTTCACCCTGCCTGTCTCTGACCACTAGGCCTATCAGATGACACCAAGAGAGGCCCTCTCCTTCACCCTGCCTGTCTCTGACCACTAGGCCTATCAGATGAAACCAAGAGAGGCCCTCTCCTTCACCCTGCCTGTCTCTGACCACTAGGCCTATCAGATGGACCAAGAGAGGCCCTCTCCTTCACCCTGCCTGTCTCTGACCACTAGGCCTATCAGATGGACCAAGAGAGGCCCTCTCCTTCACCCTGCCTGTCTCTGACCACTAGGCCTATCAGATGGACCAAGAGAGGCCCTCTCCTTCCCCTGCCTGTCTCTGACCACTAGGCCTATCAGATGGACCAAGAGAGGCCCTCTCCTTCACCCTGCCTGTCTCTGACCACTAGGCCTATCAGATGGACCAAGAGAGGCCCTCTCCTTCACCCTGCCTGTCTCTGACCACTAGGCCTATCAGATGGACCAAGAGAGGCCCTCTCCTTCACCCTGCCTGTCTCTGACCACTAAGCCTATCAGATGAGACCAAGAGAGGACCTCTCCTTCACCCTGCCTGTCTCTGACCACTAGGCCTAGTAGATGGACCAAGAGAGGCCCTCTCCTTCCTCCTGCCTGTCTCTGACCACTAGGCCTAGCAGATGGACCAAGAGAGGCCCTCTCCTTCCCTCTGCCTGTCTCTGACCACTAGGCCTAGCAGATGGACCAAGAGAGGCCCTCTCCTTCCCTCTGCCTGTCTCTGACCACTAGGCCTAGCAGATGGACCAAGAGAGGCCCTCTCCTTCACCCTGCCTGTCTCTGACCACTAGGCCTATCAGATGGACCAAGAGAGGCCCTCTCCTTCCCTCTGCCTGTCTCTGACCACTAGGCCTATCAGATGGACCAAGAGAGGCCCTCTCCTTCCCCCTGCCTGTCTCTGACCACTAGGCCTATCAGATGGACCAAGAGAGGCCCTCTCCTTCCCCTGCCTGTCTCTGACCACTAGGCCTATCAGATGGACCAAGAGAGGCCCTCTCCTTCACCCTGCCTGTCTCTGACCACTAGGCCTATCAGATGGACCAAGAGAGGCCCTCTCCTTCACCCTGCCTGTCTCTGACCACTAGGCCTATCAGATGGACCAAGAGAGGCCCTCTCCTTCACCCTGCCTGTCTCTGACCACTAGGCCTATCAGATGGACCAAGAGAGGCCCTCTCCTTCACCCTGCCTGTCTCTGACCACTAGGCCTATCAGATGGACCAAGAGAGGCCCTCTCCTTCCCTCTGCCTGTCTCTGACCACTAGGCCTATCAGATGGACCAAGAGAGGCCCTCTCCTTCCCTCTGCCTGTCTCTGACCACTAGGCCTATCAGATGGACCAAGAGAGGCCCTCTCCTTCCCTCTGCCTGTCTCTGACCACTAGGCCTATCAGATGGACCAAGAGAGGCCCTCTCCTTCCCTCTGCCTGTCTCTGACCACTAGGCCTATCAGATGGACCAAGAGAGGCCCTCTCCTTCCCTGCCTGCCTGTCTCTGACCACTAGGCCTATCAGATGGACCAAGAGAGGCCCTCTCCTTCCCCTGCCTGTCTCTGACCACTAGGCCTATCAGATGGACCAAGAGAGGCCCTCTCCTTCCCTCTGCCTGTCTCTGACCACTAGGCCTATCAGATGGACCAAGAGAGGCCCTCTCCTTCCCCTGCCTGTCTCTGACCACTAGGCCTATCAGATGGACCAAGAGAGGCCCTCTCCTTCACCCTGCCTGTCTCTGACCACTAGGCCTATCAGATGGACCAAGAGAGGCCCTCTCCTTCCCTCTGCCTGTCTCTGACCACTAGGCCTATCAGATGGACCAAGAGAGGCCCTCTCCTTCACCCTGCCTGTCTCTGACCACTAGGCCTATCAGATGGACCAAGAGAGGCCCTCTCCTTCACCCTGCCTGTCTCTGACCACTAGGCCTATCAGATGGACCAAGAGAGGCCCTCTCCTTCCCTCTGCCTGTCTCTGACCACTAGGCCTATCAGATGGACCAAGAGAGGCCCTCTCCTTCACCCTGCCTGTCTCTGACCACTAGGCCTATCAGATGGACCAAGAGAGGCCCTCTCCTTCACCCTGCCTGTCTCTGACCACTAGGCCTATCAGATGGACCAAGAGAGGCCCTCTCCTTCCCCTGCCTGTCTCTGACCACTAGGCCTATCAGATGGACCAAGAGAGGCCCTCTCCTTCCCTCTGCCTGTCTCTGACCACTAGGCCTATCAGATGGACCAAGAGAGGCCTGCCTGTCTCTGACCACTAGGCCTATCAGATGGACCAAGAGAGGCCCTCTCCTTCACCCTGCCTGTCTCTGACCACTAAGCCTATCAGATGGGAAGGATGGGCCAAGAGAGGCTCTGAAATATTTTATGACTTACTGCCCCTACAGCCATTATCATTCACATTCAAAAATCAATTTCTACCACTATCATTTATATTGGATCAACAAGAAGATACAATATATGTCTTCGTAATAAAATGTGATAATAAACCAATCCAGTGGTCGTTTGTTGTTCCTTCCCAATCTAAATTACTGGAGAGAGAGAGAGAGAGAGAGAGAGAGAGAGAGAGAGAGATTAATGGAAGTTCATGAAATCCCACTTCCCCTTCATAATAAAATGTGATAATAAACCAATTCAATGGTAGTTTGTTGTTCCTTACCAATTTAAATGAATGTCTGGATAGAAGAGGAGCGAGGGGGGAGAGACAGAGACACAGAAAGAGACAAAGAGTCTGAGCTAACAGCATAACAGCCTCCTCACGTCCCCTGGTCTAATGAGATCTTCTTTTATCAGCAATTACAGGCCAGGGTGATTCTCCTACTAGCATTCTGCACACGCTCACTGAGGACTTCCTGGTAGGAGTCTGCATGCACTCACTGGGAACTTCCTGAAGGTGACCTTTCCAATGGCGGTAACCATAGAAACCATCGTTTGGGGGAGCAGCTTGTACACAGAGAGGGAGAGAGAAAGAGCACGAGAGAGAGAGAGAGAGAGAGAGAGAGAGAGAGAGAGAGAGAGAAATTGAGAGACTATATAAAAAATATAAAACAATTAGAGAGTGTCATTTCCCCAAATTTGAAACCCCTTATTCAAGGTTTCAAATACCTCTCTGATGAGAATAGACTACCCATCCTGTTGGGGGAAGACGCAGAGAGCTGTGGGTTGGCAGCACACCACATTGCTTCCTGACATAAAATGAAGGACAGTGTCTGACAGACCAACCAACTTGCAAATGTCCTCTATGCTTATTGTTATTGCTATTGCTATTGTTATTGTTATTGTTATTGTTATTGTTATTGTTATTGTTATTGCTATTGTTATTGCTATTGTTATTGCTATTGTTATTGTTATTGTTATTGTTATTGTTATTGCTATTGTTATTGTTATTGTTATTGTTATTGTTATTGTTATTGTTATTGCTATTGTTATTGCTATTGTTATTGTTATTGTTATTGTTATTGTTATTGTTATTGTTATTGCTATTGTTATTGTTATTGCTATTGCTATTGTTATTGTTATTGCTATTGTTATTGCTAGTGTTATTGCTATTGTTATTGCTATTGTTATTGTTATTGCTCGACTGCTTGTTGTTACTGATTGTCCCATTGACAATAGTGTTTAGTCTTATTTTAATTCTGTTAATATTGTAGATTTATCAGTTCATCTCCAAAGTACACTTTGGCAAAATGTACATTGTTACGTCATGCCAATAAATTAAACTAGAGAGAGAGAGAGAGAGAGAGAGATTACTGCCTTAATGAGGTAGCACAACTTGCACGCAGAGAATCTAGGGCTATGGTCAAAAGCAATTTCTCCAGCAAACAAACAAGCTAATGTAAACAGCCAAGAGGGTAGGATTAGAGAGAGATGAGACTGACTACAGCTCAGCGTTCAACACAATAGTCCCTCAAAGCTCATCACTAAACTAAGGGACGGAACCCTGGGACTTAACATCTCACTCTGCTACTGGATCCTGGACTTCCTGAGGGGCCGCCCCCAGGTGGTGAAGGTAGGCAACAACACATCCGCCATGCTGATCCTTAACACGGGGCCCCTCAGGGTGCATGCTTAGTCCCCTCCTGTACTCCCTGTTCAGTCATGACTGCACGGCCAGGCACGACTCCAACACCATTATTAAGTTTGCTGATGACACAACAGTGGTAGGCCTGATCACCGACAACGATGAGACAGTCTATAGGGAGGAGGTCAGAGACCTGACCGTGTGGTGCCAGGACAATAACCTCTCCCTCAATGTGATCAAGACAAATGAGATGATTGTGGACTACAGGAAAAGGAGGCCCGAGCACGTCCCCATTCTCATCGACGGGGCTGTAGTGGAGCAGGTTGAGAGTTTCAAGTTCCTTGGCGTCCACATCACTAAACAAACTAACATGGTCCAAACACACCAAGACAGTCGTGAAGAGGGCACGACAAAACCTATTCCCCCTCAGGAGACTGAAAAGATTTGGCATGTGTCCTCAGATCCTCAAAAAAGTTCTACAGCTGCACCATCGAGAGCATCCTGACTGGTTGATTCACTGCCTGGTACAGCAACTGCTCCGACTGCAAGGCACTACAGAGGGTAGTACGTATGGCCCAGTACATCACTGGGGCCAAGCTTCCTGCCATCCAGGACCTCTATACCAGGCGGTGTCAGACGAAGCCCCTAAAAATTATCAAAGACTCCAGCCACCCGAGTCATAGACTGCTACCACATGGCAAGCAGTACCGGAGCGCCAAGTCTAGGTCCAAGAGGCTTCTAAACAGCTTCTACCCCCCAAGCCATAAGACTCCTGAACATCTAATCAAATGGCTACCCAGACTATTTGCATTACCTTCTACACTGCTGCTACTCTCTGTTATTATCTATGCATAGTCACTTTAATAACTCTACCTACATGTACATATTACCTCAATTACCTCGACACCGGTGCCCTCGCACATTGACTCTGTACCAGTACCCCCACACATTGACTCTGTACCGGTACACCCACACATTGACTCTGTACCGGTACCACCACACATTGACTCTGTACCGGTACCCCCACACATTGACTCTGTACCTGGTACACCCCTGTATATAGCCTCCACATTGACTCTGTACCGGTACCCCCACACATTGACTCTGTACCGGTACACCCCTGTATATAGCCTCCACATTGACTCTGTACCGGTACCCCCACACATTGACTCTGTACCGGTACACCCCTGTATATAGCCTCCACATTGACTCTGTACCGGTACCCCCCTGTATATAGCCTCCACATTGACTCTGTACCGGTACCCCCACACATTGACTCTGTACCGGTACCCCCACACATTGACTCTGTACTGGTACCCCCACACATTGACTCTGTACCGGTACCCCCACACATTGACTCTGTACCGGTACCCCCACACATTGACTCTGTACTGGTACCCCCTGTATATAGTCTCCACATTGACTCTGTACCGGTACCCCACACATTGACTCTGTACCGGTACCCCCACACATTGACTCTGTACTGGTACCCCCTGTATGTAGCCTCCACATTGACTCTGTACTGGTACCCCCCTGTATGTAGCCTCCACATTGACTCTGTACCGGTACCCCCCTGTATATAGCCTCCACATTGACTCTGTACCGGTACACCCCTGTATATAGCCTCCACATTGACTCTGTACCGGTACCCCCTGTATATAGCCTCCACATTGACTCTGTACTGGTACCCCCCTGTATGTAGCCTCCACATTGACTCTGTACCGGTACCCCCTGTATATAGCCTCCACATTGACTCTGTACCGGTACCCCCACCCCTGTATATAGCCTCCACATTGACTCTGTACCGGTACCCCCTGTATATAGCCTCCACATTGACTCTGTACCGGTACCCCCCTGTATATAGCCTCCACATTGACTCTGTACCGGTACCCCCCCTGTATATAGCCTCCACATTGACTCTGTACCGGTACCCCCTGTATATAGCCTCCACATTGACTCTGTACTGGTACCCCCTGTATGTAGCCTCCACATTGACTCTGTACCGGTACCCCCCTGTATATAGCCTCCACATTGACTCTGTACCGGTACCCCCTGTATATAGCCTCCACATTGACTCTGTACCGGTACCCCCCTGTATATAGCCCCACATTGACTCTGTACCGGTACCCCCTGACTCTATATAGCCTCCACATTGACTCTGTACCGGTACACCCCTGTATATAGCCTCCACATTGACTCTGTACTGGTACACCCCTGTATATAGCCTCCACATTGACTCTGTACCGGTACCCCCTGTATATAGCCTCCACATTGACTCTGTACTGGTACCCCCTGTATATAGCCTCCACATTGACTCTGTACCGGTACCCCCCCTGTATATAGCCTCCACATTGACTCTGTACCGGTACCCCCCCTGTATATAGCCTCCACATTGACTCTGTACCGGTACCCCCCCCCTGTATATAGCCTCCACATTGACTCTGTACCGGTACACCCCTGTATATAGCCTCCACATTGACTCTGTACCGGTACCCCCCTGTACTCTATAGCCTCCACATTGACTCTGTACTGGTACCCCCCTGTATATAGCCTCCACATTGACTCTGTACCGGTACACCCCTGTATATAGCCTCCACATTGACTCTGTACCGGTACACCCCTGTATATAGCCTCCACATTGACTCTGTACCGGTACCCCCCATTGACTCTATATAGCCTCCACATTGACTCTGTACTGGTACCCCCCCATTGACTCTGTAGTACCCCCCACATTGACTCTGTACTGGTACCCCCCACATTGTATGTAGCCTCCACATTGACTCTGTACTGGTACCCCCTGTATATAGCCTCCACATTGACTCTGTACCGGTACCCCCTGTATATAGCCTCCACATTGACTCTGTACCGGTACCCCCTGTATATAGTCTCCACATTGACTCTGTACCGGTACACCCCTGTATGTAGCCTCCACATTGACTCTGTACTGGTACCCCCTGTATATAGCCTCCACATTGACTCTGTACCGGTACCCCCTGTATATAGCCTCCACATTGACTCTGTACCGGTACCCCCTGTATGTAGCCTCCACATTGACTCTGTACCGGTACACCCCTGTATATAGCCTCCACATTGACTCTGTACCGGTACCCCCTGTATATAGCCTCCACATTGACTCTGTACCGGTACCCCCTGTATATAGCCTCCACATTGACTCTGTACCGGTACACCCCTGTATATAGCCTCCACATTGACTCTGTACCAGTACCCCTGTATATAGCCTCCACATTGACTCTGTACCGGTACACCCCTGTATATAGCCTCCACATTGACTCTGTACCGGTACCCCCTGTATATAGCCTCCACATTGACTCTGTACCGGTACCCCCTGTATATAGCCTCCACATTGACTCTGTACCGGTACCCCCTGTATATAGCCTCCACATTGACTCTGTACCGGTACCCCCTGTATATAGCCTCCACATTGACTCTGTACCGGTACCCCCTGTATATAGCCTCCACATTGACTCTGTACCGGTACACCCCTGTATAGTAGCCTCCACATTGACTCTGTACCGGTACCCCCTGTATATAGCCTCCACATTGACTCTGTACCGGTACCCCCCTGTATGTAGCCTCCACATTGACTCTGTACCGGTACACCCCTGTATATAGCCTCCACATTGACTCTGTACCGGTACCCCCCTGTATGTAGCCTCCACATTGACTCTGTACCGGTACCCCCTGTATGTAGCCTCCACATTGACTCTGTACCGGTACCCCCTGTATATAGCCTCCACATTGACTCTGTACCGGTACCCCCTGTATGTAGCCTCCACATTGACTCTGTACCGGTACCCCCTGTATGTAGCCTCCACATTGACTCTGTACCGGTACCCCCCCTGTATATAGCCTCCACATTGACTCTGTACCGGTACCCCCACACATTGACTCTGTACCGGTACCCCCCATTGACTCTGTAGCCCCACATTGACTCTGTACCGGTACCCCCTGTATGTAGCCTCCACATTGACTCTGTACCGGTACCCCCCTGTATATAGCCTCCACATTGACTCTGTACTGGTACCCCCCATTGACTCTGTAGCCTCCACATTGACTCTGTACCGGTACCCCCCTGTATATAGCCTCCACATTGACTCTGTACTGGTACCCCCCCCTGTATATAGCCTCCACATTGACTCTGTACTGGTACCCCCTGTATATAGCCTCCACATTGACTCTGTACTGGTACCCCCCTGTATGTAGCCTCCACATTGACTCTGTACTGGTACCCCCTGTATATAGCCTCCACATTGACTCTGTACTGGTACCCCCCTGTATGTAGCCTCCACATTGACTCTGTACTGGTACCCCCTGTATGTAGCCTCCACATTGACTCTGTACTGGTACCCCCTGTATGTAGCCTCCACATTGACTCTGTACCGGTACCCCTGTATGTAGCCTCCACATTGACTCTGTACCGGTACCCCCCTGTATATAGCCTCCACATTGACTCTGTACCGGTACACCCCTGTATATAGCCTCCACATTGACTCTGTACTGGTACCCCCTGTATATAGCCTCCACATTGACTCTGTACCGGTACACCCCTGTATATAGCCTCCACATTGACTCTGTACTGGTACCCACCCTCCACATTGACTCTGTACTGGTAGCCCCACATTGACTCTGTACTGGTCCCCCTGTATATAGCCTCCACATTGACTCTGTACTGGTACACCCCTGTATATAGCCTCCACATTGACTCTGTACTGGTACACCCCTGTATATAGCCTCCACATTGACTCTGTACCGGTACCCCCTGTATATAGCCTCCACATTGACTCTGTACTGGTACACCCCTGTATATAGCCTCCACATTGACTCTGTACCGGTACCCCCTGTATATAGCCTCCACATTGACTCTGTACTGGTACCCCCTGTATATAGCCTCCACATTGACTCTGTACTGGTACCCCCTGTATATAGCCTCCACATTGACTCTGTACCGGTACCCCCTGTATATAGCCTCCACATTGACTCTGTACCGGTACCCCCTGTATATAGCCTCCACATTGACTCTGTACCGGTACCCCCTGTATATAGCCTCCACATTGACTCTGTACCGGTACCCCCTGTATATAGCCTCCACATTGACTCTGTACCGGTACCCCCTGTATATAGCCTCCACATTGACTCTGTACTGGTACACCCCTGTATATAGCCTCCACATTGACTCTGTACCGGTACCCCCTGTATATAGCCTCCACATTGACTCTGTACCGGTACACCCCTGTATATAGCCTCCACATTGACTCTGTACCGGTACCCCCTGTATATAGCCTCCACATTGACTCTGTACTGGTACACCCCTGTATGTAGCCTCCACATTGACTCTGTACTGGTACCCCCTGTATATAGCCTCCACATTGACTCTGTACTGGTACCCCCTGTATATAGCCTCCACATTGTTATTTACTGCTACTCTTTAATTATTTGTTTTTCTTATTTCTTACTTTTTTGTTTGTATTTTCTTCAAACTGCATTGTTGGTTAAGGTCTTGTAAGTAAGCGTTTCACTTTAAGGTCTAAACCTGTTGTATGATTTGATTTGATTATATTGACCCCAGACAGACAATGTGTAGTGATTGTGAGGGTGGACAAGGCTGGAAGGATAGTATTGACCCCAGACAGACAATGTGTAGTGATTGTGAGGGTGAACAAGGCTGGTAGGATAGTATTGACCCCAGACAGACAATGTGACTCTGAGGGTGGACAAGGCTGGAAGGATAGTATTACCCCAGACAGACAATAGTGACTCTGTGAACAAGGCTGGTAGGATAGTATTGACCCCAGACAGACAATGTGTAGTGATTGTGAGGGTGAACAAGGCTGGTAGGACTAGTATTGACCCCAGACAGACAATGTGTAGTGATTGTAGGGTGAACAAGGCTGGTAGGATAGTATTGACCCCAGACAGACAATGTGTAGTGATTGTGAGGGTGAACAAGGCTGGAAGGATAGTATTGACCCCAGACAGACAATGTGAGTGATTGTAGGGTGAACAAGGCTGGTAGGTTGTATTGACCCCAGACAGACAATGTGTAGTGATTGTGAGGGTGGACAAGGCTGGAAGGATAGTATTGACCCCAGACAGACAATGTGTAGTGATTGTGAGGGTGAACAAGGCTGGTAGGATAGTATTGACCCCAGACAGACAATGTGTAGTGATTGTGAGGGTGAACAAGGCTGGTAGGATAGTATTGGCCCCAGACAGACAATGTGTAGTGATTGTGAGGGTGAACAAGGCTGGTAGGTTAGTATTGACCCCAGACAGACAATGTGTAGTGATTGTGAGGGTGAACAAGGCTGGTAGGTTAGTATTGACCCCAGACAGACAATGTGTAGTGATTGTGAGGGTGAACAAGGCTGGTAGGTTAGTATTGACCCCAGACAGACAATGTGTAGTGATTGTGAGGGTGGACAAGGCTGGAAGGATAGTATTGACCCCAGACAGACAATGTGTAGTGATTGTGAGGGTGAACAAGGCTGGTAGGATAGTATTGACCCCAGACAGACAATGTGTGTTGATTGTGAGGGTGGACAAGGCTGGTAGGATAGTATTGACCCCAGACAGACAGTGTGTTGATAGTGAGTGTGGACAAGGCTGGTAGGTTAGTATTGACCCCAGACAGACAATGTGTGTTGATAGTGAGGGTGAACAAGGCTGGAAGGATAGTATTGACCCCAGACAGACAGTGTGTTGATAGTGACTGTGGACAAGGCTGGTAGGTTAGCATTGACCCCAGACAGACAGTGTGTTGATAGTGAGTGTGGACTCTTAGATTTGAATGACTCATCTGTGTGAGTCACACTGCATCTTGGTCCATGGAACACTTCCTGCTTCTGTTATTAACATGTAACACTGAACAACACTGCTACCAGGAAGACAACACTGCTACCAGGAAGACAACACTGCTACCAGGAAGACAACACTGCTACCAGGAAGACAACACTGCTACCAGGAAGACAACACTGCTACCAGGAAGACAACACTGCTACCAGGAAGACAACACTGCTACCAGGAAGACAACACTGCTACCAGGAAGAAAACACTGCTACCAGGAAGACAACACTGCTACCAGGAAGACAACACTGCTACCAGGAAGACAACACTGCTACCAGGAAGACAACACTGCTACCAGGAAGACAACACAGGCCTTTACCCACCAGGATGGTGGTAAACAACATCTGTTCAGGAGGATGTTAACCAGGATGATGTCAGGCACCAACATACAGTGGTCCTGTTGTGGACTTAGTGTATTTATTACTGAAGGTAGGCCTTTCATCATTTGGCCTTGAGAAACCAGAATCAGAAGCACAACATGGACATTTATAAATTGATTTGTTGCGTAGTGGGATCTGGTCACATATTTGTTAGACAGGTTGATTCATTATAGTCATTGATTGTTTTAAATTGATTAGGTGTTTGTGAAAAAGGAATCCTGTTTGGGTGTTTTGTGTTCTACTCACCTCTCCCTCGTCTCCCTTGTCTGCTCCAGTTAAAGAGAGAAATGGGAACCAGTGAAAGGGGAACCAGTGACTGACGCCTAAATGCTGGCTTCACACGCTACGTCAATGTGTTGTCTTCCTGGTAGTCACTGGTAGCAGTGTTGTCTTCCTGGTAGCAGTGTTGTCTTCCTGGTAGCAGTGTTGTCTTCCTGGTAGCAGTGTTGTCTTCCTGGTAGCAGTGTTGTCTTCCTGGTAGCAGTGTTGTCTTCCTGGTAGCAGTGTTGTCTTCCTGGTAGCAGTGTTGTCTTCCTGGTAGCAGTGTTGTCTTCCTGGTAACAGTGTTGTCTTCCTGGTAGCAGTGTTGTCTTCCTGGTAGCAGTGTTGTCTTCCTGGTAACAGTGTTGTCTTCCTGGTAGCAGTGTTGTTCAGTCTTACATGTTAATTGCAGAAGCTGGAAGTGTTCCGTGGACCATGATGCAGTGTGACTCACACAGATGACTCATTTCAGATCTAAGACAGCCTGGTCCGCCCTCACAACGGGCGACAGGTAGTCTAGCGGTTAGAGCGTTGGGCTAGTAACCAAAAGGTTGCTTGATCGAATCCCCTGAGCTGACAAGGTAAAAATAAATCTGCCGTTCTGCCCCTGAACAAAGCAGTTAACCCATTGTTGCTAGGCCATCAATGTGAATAAGAATATGTTCTTTAACTTACTTGCCAAGTAAAATCATTTATAAAATGAAGCTATAAATAAGCTGACGGGAATTGAATTCAGAGGGATTGGTCCGGGGTTTGAGAATCAATGGAAGATGTCAACTTTGTAGAATGTAAGGAAAGGTTGTTGTGTGTGAAATCCCACCCCGATCGGAGGTTTAATTCCTGTCCATTCTCCTTTATAGGAGTTGTTTGATTCTTACATCATTATTTAGAAACATGTCCAAGATCTTGTCCAAAAACAGAGGTGTTGCAAAGGGGATCTCACAGCTTGTTCTATCCTGTTTCTGGGCCTCATTCAACTGTTGATATCGGACTGCTTGTTCTATCCTGTTTCTGGGCCTCAATTAACTGTTGATATCGGACTGCTTGTCTCATTGGGGAGGATTGGCACGATTACATCCCTAGTTCCTATGGAAACACACATTCAGTCAGGGCTGGTTGTACCACCTACTTATTATTACTGTAGAGCCATACAGGTTTATTTAATAGAGGTGGTCATTACTGTAGAGCCATACAGGTTTATTTAATAGAGGTGGTCATTACTGTAGAGCTATACAGGTATATTTAATAGAGGTGGTCATTACTGTAGAGCTATACAGGTATATTTAATAGAGGTGGTCATTACTGTAGAGCCATACAGGTTTATTTAATAGAGCCATACAGGTATATTTAATAGAGGTGGTCATTACTGTAGAGCTATACAGGTATATTTAATAGAGGTGGTCATTACTGTAGAGCTATACAGGTATATTTAATAGAGGTGGTCATTACTGTAGAGCCATACAGGTATATTTAATAGAGGTGGTCATTACTGTAGAGCTATACAGGTATATTTAATAGAGGTGGTCATTACTGTAGAGCCATACAGGTATATTTAATAGAGGTGGTCATTACTGTAGAGCCATACAGGTTTATTTAATAGAGGTGGTCATTACTGTAGAGCCATACAGGTATATTTAATAGAGGTGGTCATTACTGTAGAGCCATACAGGTTTATTTAATAGAGGTGGTCATTACTGTAGAGCCATACAGGTATATTTAATAGAGGTGGTCATTACTGTAGAGCCATACAGGTATATTTAATAGAGGTGGTCACTGTAGAGCCATACAGGTATATTTAATAGAGGTGGTCATTACTGTTAATACAGGTATATTTAATAGAGGTGGTCATTACTGTAGAGCCATACAGGTATATTTAATAGAGGTGGTCATTACTGTAGAGCCATACAGGTATATTTAATAGAGGTGGTCATTACTGCCATACAGGTATATTTAGAGAGGTGGTCATTACTGTAGAGCCATACAGGTATATTTAATAGAGGTGGTCATTACTGTAGAGCTATACAGGTATATTTAATAGAGGTGGTCATTACTGTAGAGCCATACAGGTATATTTAATAGAGGTGGTCATTACCGTAGAGCCATACAGGTATATTTAATAGAGGTGGTCATTACTGTAGAGCCATACAGGTATATTTAATAGAGGTGGACTTTTAATTTGTATCATTAATTTCTATTAGGCTCAAAACAATCAAAAACACAACCAAAACTAACTGTTCCTAGGCCGTCACTGAAAATAAGATTTTGTTCTTAACTGACTTGCCTAGTTAAATAAAGGTAAAAATGCATCGAACCACTATGTAAAGTCACCAGCTTGATGTAGTGATTGCATGTCAGAAATATGGGGACCAAATAATCAACTTTTGGCCACTTTATTTCTAAGAATCTTTAGTGGGGGTCAATCATTTTGACCCCTACCTTTTTGGGAAAAAATATATTTATTTTTAAACAAAATCTCTTTCTCCGATAAATTGTATTAGTATAAAATTTTATTTAATAATATAATTCACCACATTATTGCTGATCTGTATCAAGGGTGTCAATAATTTCGGAGCCCACTGCATATTTAATGGACGTCGTTCAGTGAACGATAACCTTGTCTGAGACCTGACGATTTGTGTTTGCAATGCAAGCCAATACCAAGGCTTTAGGTCTTCAGGTTATCACAGTCAGGATAATGCTTTAGGTATTCAGGTTATCACAGTCAGGATAATGCTTTAGGTCTTCAGGTTATCACAGTCAGGATAATGCTTTAGGTCTTCAGGTTATCACAGTCAGGATAATGCTTCAGGTCTTCAGGCTATCCCAGTCAGGATAATGCTTCAGGTCTTCAGGTTATCCCAGTCAGGATAATGCTTAAGGTATTCAGGTTATCACAGCCAGGATAAGGCTTTAGGTATTCAGGTTAATGCTTAAGGTATTCAGGTTATCACAGTCAGGATAAGGCTTTAGGTATTCAGGTTAATGCTTAAGGTATTCAGGTTATCACAGTCAGGATAAGGCTTTAGGTATTCAGGTTAATGCTTAAGGTATTCAGGTTATCACAGTCAGGATAATGCTTTAGGTATTCAGGTTATCACAGTCAGGATAATGCTTTAGGTCCTCAGGTTATCACAGTCAGGGTAATGCTTTAGGTATTCAGGTTATCACAGTCAGGATAATGCTTTAGGTCTTCAGGTTATCACAGTCAGGATAATGCTTTAGGTCTTCAGGTTATCACAGTCAGGATAATGCTTCAGGTCTTCAGGCTATCCCAGTCAGGTTAATGCTTAAGGTATTCAGGTTATCACAGCCAGGATAAGGCTTTAGGTATTCAGGTTAATGCTTAAGGTATTCAGGTTATCACAGTCAGGATAAGGCTTTAGGTATTCAGGTTAATGCTTAAGGTATTCAGGTTATCACAGTCAGGATAATGCTTTAGGTATTCAGGTTATCACAGTCAGGATAATGCTTTAGGTCCTCAGGTTATCACAGTCAGGGTAAGGCTTTAGGTATTCAGGTTATCACAGTCAGGATAATGCTTTAGGTCTTCAGGTTATCACAGTCAGGATAATGCTTTAGGTATTCAGGTTATCACCGGCAGGATAATGCATTGGGCATTCAGGTTATCACCATCGGGATAATGCTTAAGGTATTCAGGTTATCACAGTCAGGATAATGCTTTAGGTATTCAGGTTATCACAGTCAGGATAATGCTTTAGGTCCTCAGGTTATCACAGTCAGGGTAAGGCTTTAGGTATTCAGGTTATCACCGTCAGGATAATGCTTAAGGTATTCAGGTTATCACAGTCAGGATAAGGCTTTAGGTATTCAGGTTAATGCTAAGGTATTCAGGTTATCACAGTCAGGATAAGGCTTTAGGTATTCAGGTTAATGCTTAAGGTATTCAGGTTATCACAGTCAGGATAATGCTTTAGGTGTTCAGGTTATCACAGTCAGGATAATGCTTGAGGTCTTCAGGTTATCACAGTCAGGATAATGCTTTAGGTCTTCGGGTTATCACAGTCAGGATAATGCTTTAGGTATTCAGGTTATCACCGTCAGGATAATGCTTAAGGTTTTCAGGTTATCACAGTCAGGATAAGGCTTTAGGCATTCAGGTTAATGCTAAGGTATTCAGGTTATCACAGTCAGGATAAGGCTTTAGGTACTCAGGTTAATGCTTAAGGTATTCAGGTTATCCCAGTCAGGATAAAGCTTTAGGTATTCAGGTTATCTCAGTCAGTGTACACCAGATTCCCAGATTCAGACCTAGTCACATACAATATTTGAATATAATGTTTTTATTTTCTCCATCATCTTCCACGTATAAGATATGGACTGAGCACCATGTTATGCTGTTCATATGTACCAACTTTTAGTTTCTAAATGTAATCCCTGATATCATACACACGTTGTATGTGCTTCTGCCTCTGCATTGCTTGCTCTTTTAGGCTGGGTTTCTGTATAAGCACTTCGTGACAACTGCTCAAAACATCAGAATTAAGAACCCAGGCTACCTTCAGTCGCAACCAATCATCACACCGCCCCACCTCTATCTGCCACAGGGATCACCGGCTTGTAGTCCTAAAACCCGGAAATGAGTAACCTCTAGAGAAATGAATGGGGAAAGAATATGGTTTTGGGATAAATGGCGAAAATTAGGTCTGAGGTTAAGACAGGCTTAGAACATCTTATAAATTCGATGAGGTAATATCAGTCAACTAACATGACCTTTATGAATTATGAAGCCTATATGTAGTTTATATGTTGTTGTTTTTTGTATTACATAAAAGGTTAAAAATTCACAAAAACTGACGAAAACTGTGTCACTGAACAAAACATATCAGATCTCCTACGCCTGTGTTTACCACATACCTTAGTTTCAGCGTTTATAAAAATTAAAAATTAAACTTATTTCCCATAGACTTTGTCCAACGAACCATGGCGGAGTTAGTTCCTACAAAAATGACGCCATCATACTGTTAGCCTCTATTGGGCAAGTCGACAAGACATGGATCTAACGCCTGCGCAGAAGCCAGCGTGAGTCTGAATCATCGATAGGGCGACTGTCGGAGCTAAGAATCTAGAGTGATGGGACCTGAGTGAAGGAACAGCCGCGAGTGATCACTCTCCAAGCCGGTTATGACAGGTACATTTCAGCCTTCTATGCATTCGGATATTCGCTTTAACGGTTTTTTAAAAACGGGTTTATAGTGGAAACGACTGTACTGGGCTATCTGATGTGGATTACATAATAGTGGTGGAAATATGATTGGCTGTATGGCTTTTCAACATCTGGAAGTAACCTTTAAAATGAGAAAATGTCTTGATCTACTGTCTCAACATTGAGGGTGTGATTAACTGTCGAGTTATGTATTTATGTTTGAAAGAACTAGACAGAAGACGTGTTGTCAGACTCAGATCAATAGTGTTTGTAGTTTTGTAAATAGACAGTTGACTTCCCAATCTCAACTTTATTTAGCCTATAGCATGCGCCTGGTGTGGCTTAGAATCCAGAGCAAATCCGTTTACTTTGACGATAACAGCTTGTAGCCTAATCGATTACATGGTTTGATGCTATTATCTTAGATAAAAGATGTCTCAAGGGGACTGTGAAAGCAAGACGAAGGAAGGACGTGTGTGTCAGAGCAGTATGGCGTCATGTCTTACGTCTCTGCCTCCTTGGGTAGAGCGGATTCACATTCAGCACCATGGACAGCGATATCTCTCTCTCTCTCTCTCTCGCTCTGTCGTCGCAGTCATTGAGCTATAAAAGAAGGTCGCATTTTGCCGGGTTACTTTCCTTCCTGTTTCGGTTTAAATGTTAATTATTTGAGATTCTAGAATGTGTTGGGTTCCAATCGGTGAGAGAACATGATCAAAACAAGATCAGGTGTTTTGACCACTGGCATTCACGTGACCTTATAATTGGTATGACAGAGGTTATTATATCGGCTACGTTTTGTCGTTTCTGCTGTGTTTGTCTACTTGACAACTAGGTTTGTGTTTACATTGAATATTACTCATCAACGCATTGGATTGGAACAAATGACGCTGTGGGCTCTTCAGAGACATATTTATTATGTATGACAGAGATTGTCAAGGAGTACACAAACTATACATATTGCATATCTCATTATTAGCATTTTGCATAATACTAAATGCTGAATATTTAAAGTCATTATTTTGCCATATGCACATTCGATTTTATTTGACCTCTATTTTAAAGACCAAGGTCTCTTTCACAGATAAGCCCTGCTTACACATCATTTACAAAATACAAAAAATACAACTACATCCTTCAACACTGACTACATGTAGACAACAGAAGAGTTACTCATTCAGAGAGAGTCTACATAACATCCTTCAACACTGACTACATGTAGACAACAGAAGTGTTATTAATTCAGAGATAGTCTACATAACATCCTTCAACACTGACTACATGTAGACAACAGAAGTGTTATTAATTCAGAGAGAGTCTACATAACATCCTTCAACACTGACTACATGTAGACAACAGAAGAGTTACTCATTCAGAGAGAGTCTACATAACATCCTTCAACACTGACTACATGTAGACAACAGAAGAGTTACTCATTCAGAGAGAGTCTACATAACATCCTTCAACACTGACTACATGTAGACAACAGAAGTGTTATTAATTCAGAGAGAGTCTACATAACATCCTTCAACACTGACTACATGTAGACAACAGAAGTGTTATTAATTCAGAGAGAGTCTACATAACATCCTTCAACACTGACTACATGTAGACAACAGAAGTGTTATTAATTCAGAGAGAGTCTACATAACATCCTTCAACACTGACTACATGTAGACAACAGAAGTGTTATTAATTCAGAGAGAGTCTACATAACATCCTTCAACACTGACTACATGTAGACAACAGAAGTGTTATTAATTCAGAGAGAGTCTACATAACATCCTTCAACACTGACTACATATAGACAACAGAAGTGTTATTAATTCAGAGAGAGTCTACATAACATCCTTCAACACTGACTACATGTAGACAACAGAAGTGTTATTCATTCAGTCTACATAACATCCAGCAGGTAGCAGACAGCAGGTAGAAGTTACTAGGCAGCAGATAGAAAGTAATAGGCAGCAGGCAGCAGGAAGCAGGTAGCAGGCAGCAGGCAGCAGGTAGCAGGTAGCAGATAGAAGGTAATAGGCAGCAGGTAGCAGGCAGCAGATAGCAGGTAATAGGCAGCAGATAGAAGGCAGCAGGCAGCAGATAGCAGGTAGAAACACAACCTAATATCCCTGAACAGGTAGAAGGCAGCATGCAGCATGTCGCAGGCAGAAACGCAACTTAATAACCTGAACAAGTAGCAGGTAGCAGGTAGAAACACAACCTAATAACCTGAACAAGTAGCAGGTAGCAGGTAGAAACACAACCTAATATCCTGAACAGGTAGAAGGTAGAAACACAACCTAATATCCTGAACAGATAGCAGGTAGCATGTAGCAGGCAGCATGTAACAGGCAGAAACACAACCTAATATCCTGAACAAGTAGCAGGTAGAAGGTAGAAACACAATCTAATATCCTGAACAGGTAGCAGACAGAAACACAACCTGATATCCTGAACAGGTAGCAGACAGAAACACAACCTGATATCCTGAACAGGTAGCATGTAGCATGTAGCAGGCAGAAATACAACCTAAAATCCTCAACAGATAGCAGGTAGAAACACAACCCAATATCCTGAACAGGTAGCAGGCAGCAGGCAGAAACACAACCTGATAACCTGAACAGGTAACAGGCAAAAATACAACCCAATATCCTGAACAGGTAGCAGGTAGCATGTAGCAGGCAGAAACGCAACCTAATAACCTGAACAAGTAGCGGATAGCAGGTAGCATGTAGCAGGCAGCATGTAGCAGGCAGAAACACAACCTAATAACCTGAACATGTAGCAGGTAGAAACACAACCTGATAACCTGAACAGGTAACAGGCAAAAATACAACCCAATATCCTGAACAGGTAGCAGGTAGCATGTAGCAGGCAGAAACACAACCTAATAACCTGAACATGTAGCAGGTAGAAACACAACCTGATAACCTGAACAGGTAGAAGGTAGAAACACAACCTAATATCCTGAACAGGTTGCAGGTAGCAGGTAGAAACACACCTGATATCCTGAACAGGTAGAAGGTAGCAGGTAGCAACACAACCTGATATCCTCAACAGGTAGCAGGTAGCAGGTAGCAACACAACCTAATATCCTGAACAGGTAGAAGGTAGCAGGTAGCAGGTAGAAACCCAACCTAATATCCTGAACAGGTAGCAGGTAGCAGGTAGAAACCCAACCTAATATCCTGAACAGGTAGAAGGCAGCAATACAACCTGATATCCTCAACAGGTAGCAGGTAGCAGCACAACATAATATCCTGAACAGGTAGAAGGTAGCAGGTAGCAGGTAGAAACCCAACCTAATATCCTGAACAGGTAGAAGGCAGCAATACAACCTGATATCCTGAACAGGTAGCAGGTAGCAACACAACCTAATATCCTGAACAGGTTGCAGGTAGGAGGTAGAAACACAACCTAATATCCTGAACAGGTAGCAGGCAGCAACACAACCTGATATCCTGAACATATAGCAGGTAGCAGGTAGCAGGTAGAAGAAACACAACCTAATATCCTGAACAGGTAGCAGATAGCAGGCAGCAACAAAACCTAATATCCTGAACAGGTAGCAGGCAGCAACACAACCTGATATCCTGAACAGGTAACAGGTTGCAGGTAGAAGGCAGCAACACAACCTGATATCCTGAACAGGAACAGATGGGTGATTCAAAATGGGAGCAACACTGTGGCTGATCATTCAGCATTGTAGCTCTCTCCATAATAAAACTGTTTATGTGTGTGTGTGTGTGTGTGTGTGTGTGTGTGTGTGTGTGTGTGTGTGTGTGTGTGTGTGTGTGTGTGTGTGTGTGTGTGTGTGTGTGTGTGTGTTGTGTGCAGGGAGTGGCACCCGGTGTGTGTGAGGTTAGTGTGGTGCTCTCTCTCTCTCTCTCTCTCTAGACAGAGCTGAGGTGGAAGGGTCAGGATGGCTTCCGCCTGTGCTGAGATCTGTGGGTCAGACTACGCTGAACAGACGCAGCATGACCAGAGATACGGCGTCAGATCATACCTCCACCAGTTCTACGAGGAGTGTACTGCCTCCATCTGGGAACGCGACGAAGATTTTCAGATTCAGAGATCGCCTAGTCGGTGGAGCTCTGTCCTCTGGAAGGTATGATATATGAGAGAAGAGATATTGGGAGGGTATTGGGTCAAGGTGCTGTAAACATCCTGACATGGTCTGGGTAGTGTATTGTGCCAGGTTACTGTAAACATCTGCCTATTCAGGTCTGTCTAGCGTTAGGAACCCTGATCATATCTCTCCCTCCCCCAGGTCTGTCTAGCGTTAGGAACCCTGATCCTGTCTCTCCCTCCCCCAGGTTTGTCTAGCGTTAGGAACCCTGATCCTGTCTCTCCCTCCCCCAGGTCTGTCTAGCGTTAGGAACCCTGATCCTGTCTCTCCCTCCCCCAGGTCTGTCTAGTGTTAGGAACCCTGATCCTGTCTCTCCCTCCCCCAGGTCTGTCTAGTGTTAGGAACCCTGATCCTGTCTCTCCCTCCCCCAGGTCTGTCTAGTGTTAGGAACCCTGATCCTGTCTCTCCCTCCCCCAGGTCTGTCTAGTGTTAGGAACCCTGATCCTGTCTCTCCCTCCCCCAGGTCTGTCTAGTGTTAGGAACCCTGATCCTGTCTCTCCCTCCCCCAGGTCTGTCTAGTGTTAGGAACCCTGATCCTGTCTCTCCCTCCCCCAGGTCTGTCTAGTGTTAGGAACCCTGATCATATCTCTCCCTCCCCCAGGTCTGTCTAGTGTTAGGAACCCTGATCCTGTCTCTCCCTCCCCCAGGTCTGTCTAGTGTTAGGAACCCTGATCCTGTCTCTCCCTCCCCCAGGTCTGTCTAGCGTTAGGAACCCTGATCCTGTCTCTCCCTCCCCCAGGTCTGTCTAGTGTTAGGAACCCTGATCCTGTCTCTCCCTCCCCCAGGTCTGTCTAGTGTTAGGAACCCTGATCCTGTCTCTCCCTCCCCCAGGTCTGTCTAGTGTTAGGAACCCTGATCCTGTCTCTCCCTCCCCCAGGTCTGTCTAGCGTTAGGAACCCTGATTCTGGTGACAGGCCTCATCGTCCTACTGGTGGGCTACGCCACCCCGACTAAGATCGAAGCGTTCGGGGAAGACGAGCTCCTCTTCGTGGACGGCCATGCCGTCCTCTTCAACCGAGCCTTGGACGTGTGCAAGCTGACGGGCGCCGTTCTGTTCTGCGTGGGCGGCGGCCTTATGGCCGTAGGTCTCCTCCTCTCGGCCTTCTCTAAGAGCTACTCCAAGGAGGAGCTGTACCTGCAACAGAAGTTTAAGGAGAGGCTGGTTGATATCCAGAATACGGTCCATCCCGTCACCAGAGCCCCTACTCCGGGGGAGAGTAAGATCCCTGTCACCCTGTCTAAAGTGCAAAGTGTCCAGCCCAACTCAGAGACATAACAGTTGTTAATGTAATAGTGAGAGGTAGATTATCAGTGGTGTTCATGTGTCCTTGTTCCTAACCCTTCTAAAGGTCAGCTTATGTCATCTTAGTACTACTCCTTACAAACCCTGTGTTTCCAGCACTTACACTCAGGGCTGCAGGAGGAATCACACAGCTCCTGTCATGTAACGTTGTGTAATTAAGGCTGCAGGAGGAATCACACAGCTCCTGTCATGTAACGCTGTGTAATTAAGGCTGCAGGAGGATTCACACAGCTCCTGTCATGTAAATCTACTGGCTGGGTTACAATCATGTACCTAGACCAAGAAACTAACAGACTCACTGTATAGAGCAGTGGGTCTCACCCTGGGGTACTTATCCTATCCACAGGGGTACTTATCCTATCCACAGGGGTACTTATCCTATCCACAGGGGTACTTATCCTATCCACAGGGGTACTTATCCTATCTACATGGGGTACTTATCCTATCCACAGGGGTACTTATCCTATCTACATGGGGTACTTATCCTATCCACATGGGGTACTTATCCTATCCACAGGGGTACTTATCCTATCCACATGGGGTACTTATCCTATCCACAGGGGGGGTACTTATCCTATCCACAGGGGTACTTATCCTATCCACAGGGGTACTTATCCTATCCACAGGGGGGGTACTTATCCTATCCACAGGGGTACTTATCCTATCCACAGGGGTACTTATCCTATCCACAGGGGTACTTATCCTATCCACATGGGGTACTTATCCTATCCACACAGGGGTACTTATCCTATCCACAGGGGTACTTATCCTATCCACAGGGGGGTACTTATCCTATCCACAGGGGTACTTATCCTATCCACAGGGGTACTTATCCTATCCACAGGGGTACTTATCCTATCCACAGGGGTACTTATCCTATCCACAGGGGTACTTATCCTATCCACAGGGGTACTTATCCTATCCACAGGGGTACTTATCCACATATCCACAGGGGTACTTATCCTATCCACAGGGGTACTTATCCTATCCACAGGGGTACTTATCCTATCCACACAGGGGTACTTATTATACTTATCCCACAGGGGTACTTATCCTATCCTATCCACAGGGGTACTTATCCTATCCACAGGGGTACTTATCCTATCCACAGGGGTACTTATCCTATCCACAGGGGTACTTATCCTATCCACAGGGGTACTTATCCTATCCACAGGGGTACTTATCCTATCCACATGGGGTACTTATCCTATCCACAGGGGTACTTATCCTATCCACAGGGGTACTTATCCTATCCACAGGGGTACTTATCCTATCCACAGGGGTACTTATCCTATCCACATGGGGTACTTATCCTATCCACAGGGGTACTTATCCTATCCACATGGGGTACTTATCCTATCCACATGGGGTACTTATCCTATCCACAGGGGTACTTATCCTATCCACAGGGGTACTTATCCTATCCACATGGGGTACTTATCCTATCCACATGGGGTACTTATCCTATCCACAGGGGTACTTATCCTATCCACAGGGGTACTTATCCTATCCACAGGGGTACTTATCCTATCTACGTGGGGTACTTATCCTATCCACAGGGGTACTTATCCTATCTACATGGGGTACTTATCCTATCCACAGGGGTACTTATCCTATCCACATGGGGAACTTATCCTATCCACATGGGGTACTTATCCTATCCACATGGGGAACTTATCCTATCCACATGGGTTACTTATCCTATCCACATGGGTTACTTATCCTATCCACAGGGGGAACTTATCCTTTCCACAGGGGTACTTATCCTATCCACAGGGATTACTTATCCTATCCACAGGGGGTTCTTGGGGAGACTCATCAGAACGTAGGCCTACTGGTCAAATGAGGGGGTACTTCTGGGAAGACTCATCAGAACGTAGGCCTACTGGTCAAATGAGGGGGTACTTCTGGGAAGACTCATCAGAACGTAGGCCTACTGGTCAAATGAGGGGGTACTTCTGGGAAGACTCATCAGAACGTAGGCCTACTGGTCAAATGGGGGGTACTTCTGGGGAGACTCATCAGAACGTAGGCCTACTGGTCAAATGAGGGGGTACTTCTGGGGATGGGACTCATCAGGGGAACGTAGGCCTACTGGTCAAATGAGGGGGTACTTCTGGGGAGACTCATCAGAACGTAGGCCTACTGGTCAAATGAGGGGGTACTTCTGGGAAGACTCATCAGAACGTAGGCCTACTGGTCAAATGAGGGGTACTTCTGGGAAGACTCATCAGAACGTAGGCCTACTGGTCAAATGAGGGGGTACTTCTGGGAAGACTCATCAGAATGTAGGCCTACTGGTCAAATGAGGGGGTACTTCTGGGGAGACTCATCAGAACGTAGGCCTACTGGTCAAATGAGGGGGCACTTCTGGGGAGACTCATCAGAACGTAGGCCTACTGGTCAAATGAGGGGGCACTTCTGGGGAGTCTCATCAGAACGTAGGCCTACTGGTCAAATGAGGGGGTACTTCTGGGGAGACTCATCAGAACGTAGGCCTACTGGTCAAATGAGGGGGTACTTCTGGGGAGACTCATCAGAACGTAGGCCTACTGGTCAAATGAGGGGGGTACTTCTTGGGAGTCTCATCAGAACGTAGGCCTACTGGTCAAATGAGGGGGTACTTCTGGGGTAACTCATCAGAACGTAGACCTACTGGTCAAATGAGGGGGCACTTCTGGGGCACAGTAAACAAAAAGGTAGCTAACCGCTAATATAGAGGACATGTTTTGAGTGGATCAGACATTAAGAACAGCTGCTCTTTCCATGACATAGACTGACCAGGTGAATCCAGGTGAAAGATATGGTCCCTTACTGATGCCAGTTGTTAAATCCTCTTCAATCAGTGTAGATGAAGGGGAGGAAACAGGTTAAAGAAGGATTTTTAAGCCTTGATGTAATTGAGACATGGATTGTGTATGTGTGCCATTCAGAGGGTGAATGGGCAAGACAAAAGATTTAAGTGCCTTTAAACGGGGGTATGGTAGTGGGTGCCAGGCGCACCAGTTTCAGTGTGTCAAGAACTGCAATGCTGCTGGGTTTTCACGCTCAACTGTATCAAGAATGGTCCACCACCCAAAAGGACATCCAGCCAACTTGACACAACTGTGGGAAGCATTGGAGTTAACAAGGGCCAGCATCCCTGTGGAAGGCTTTCAACACCTTGTGGAGTCAGTGAGCCCAGACGAATTGAGGCTGTCTTGCAACTCAATATTAGGAAGGTGTTCTTAATGTTTTGTCTCCACTAACGGCTAGAGGTAATCACACAGCTCCTTTGATGTAACTCTTTATCAGTGACAGTCAGTCACTGTCTAGCGTAGGTTTTCCACCTTGACTGGATTTATGAGTGTCATCTTCAGCAATGAAGAATTGAAAGAATGGAGTACCCCTTTTCCCCCAAAAATATCTATATTGAGCCTAAGCAATTGCTGCCGACTGTTGTTCTATAATTGCTGTGGTGTAACTAACAGCTGTGGTGTAACTAACAACAGCTGTGGTATAACTAACAGCTGTGGTGTAACTAACAGCTGTGGTGTAACTAACAGCAGCTGTGGTGTAACTAACAGCAGCTGTGGTGTAACTAACAGTAGCTGTGGTGTAACTAACAGCTGTGGTGTAACTAACAACAGCTGTGGTATAACTAACAGCAGCTGTGGTGTAACTAACAGCTGTGGTGTAACTAACAGCAGCTGTGGTGTAACTAGCAGTAGCTGTGGTGTAACTAACAGCTGTGGTGTAACTAACAGCAGCTGTGGTGTAACTAACAGCAGCTGTGGTGTAACTAACAGTAGCTGTGGTGTAACTAACAGCTGTGGTGTAACTAACAACAGCTGTGGTATAACTAACAGCAGCTGTGGTGTAACTAACAGCTGTGGTGTAACTAACAGCAGCTGTGGTGTAACTAACAGTAGCTGTGGTGTAACTAACAGCAGCTGTGGTGTAACTAACAGTAGCTGTGGTGTAACTAACAGTAGCTGTGGTATAACTAACAGCTGTGGTATAACTAACAGCAGCTGTGGTATAACTAACAGCAGCTGTGGTATAACTAACAGCAGCTGTGGTGTAACTAACAGCAGCTGTGGTATAACTAACAGCAGCTGTGGTGTAACTAACAGCAGCTGTGGTATAACTAACAGCAGCTGTGGTGTAACTAACAGCAGCTGTGGTGTAACTAACAGCAGCTGTGGTGTAACTAACAGCAGCTGTGGTATAACTACACAGCTGTGGTATAACTAACAGCAGCTGTGGTGTATAATAACAGCACTAACAGCAGCTGTGGTATAACTAACAGCAGCTGTGGTGTAACTAACAGCTGTGGTGTAACTAACAGCAGCTGTGGTGTAACTAACAGCAGCTGTGGTGTAACTAACAGCAGCTGTGGTGTAACTAACAGCAGCTGTGGTGTAACTAACAGCTGTGGTGTAACTAACAGCAGCTGTGGTGTAACTAACAGCAGCTGTGGTGTAACTAACAGCAGCTGTGGTGTAACTAACAGCAGCTGTGGTGTAACTAACAGCAGCTGTGGTGTAACTAACAGCAGCTGTGGTGTAACTAACAGCAGCTGTGGTGTAACTAACAGCAGCTGTGGTGTAACTAACAGCAGCTGTGGTGTAACTAACAGCAGCTGTGGTATAACTAACAGCAGCTGTGGTGTAACTAACAGCAGCTGTGGTGTAACTAACAGCAGCTGTGGTGTAACTAGTCACAGCTGTGGTGTAACTAACAGCAGCTGTGGTGTAACTAACAGCAGCTGTGGTGTAACTAACAGCAGCTGTGGTGTAACTAACAGCAGCTGTGGTAACTAAGCTAACAGCAGCTGTGGTGTAACTAACAGCAGCTGTGGTGTAACTAACAGCAGCTGTGGTGTAACTAACAGCAGCTGTGGTGTAACTAACAGCAGCTGTGGTGTAACTAACAGCAGCTGTGGTGTAACTAACAGCAGCTGTGGTGTAACTAACAGCAGCTGTGGTGTAACTAACAGCAGCTAACAGCAGCTGTGGTGTAACTAACAGCAGCTGTGGTGTAACTAACAGCAGCTGTGGTGTAACTAACAGCAGCTGTGGTGTAACTAACAGCAGCTGTGGTGTAACTAACAGCAGCTGTGGTGTAACTAACAGCAGCTGTGGTGTAACTAACAGCAGCTGTGGTATAACTAACAGCAGCTGTGGTATAACTAACAGCAGCTGTGGTATAACTAACAGCAGCTGTGGTGTAACTAACAGCAGCTGTGGTGTAACTAACAGCAGCTGTGGTATAACTAACAGCAGCTGTGGTATAACTAACAGCAGCTGTGGAATAACTAACAGCTGTGGTGTAACTAACAGGAGCTGTGGTATAACTAACAGCTGTGGTATAACTAACAGTAGCTGTGGTATAACTAACAGCTGTGGTATAACTAACAGCAGCTGTGGTGTAACTAACAGCAGCTGTGGTATAACTAACAGCAGCTGTGATGTAACTAACAGCAGCTGTGGTGTAACTAACAGCTGTGGTGTAACTAACAGCTGTGGTATAACTAACAGCAGCTGTGGTGTAACTAACAGCAGCTGTGGTGTAACTAACAGCAGCTGTGGTATAACTAACAGCAGCTGTGGTATAACTAACAGCAGCTGTGGTATAACTAACAGCAGCTGTGGTATAACTAACAGCAGCTGTGGTGTAACTAACAGCAGCTGTGGTGTAACTAACAGCAGCTGTGGTATAACTAACAGCAGCTGTGGTATAACTAACAGCAGCTGTGGTATAACTAACAGCAGCTGTGGTGTAACTAACAGCAGCTGTGGTATAACTAACAGCAGCTGTGGTATAACTAACAGCAGCTGTGGTATAACTAACAGCAGCTGTGGTGTAACTAACAGCAGCTGTGGTATAACTAACAGCAGCTGTGGTATAACTAACAGCAGCTGTGGTGTAACTAACAGCAGCTGTGGTATAACTAACAGCAGCTGTGGTGTATAACTAACAGCAGCTGTGGTGTAACTAACAGCAGCTGTGGTGTAACTAACAGCAGCTGTGGTGTAACTAACAGCTGTGGTATAACTAACAGCAGCTGTGGTATAACTAACAGTAGCTGTGGTATAACTAACAGCAGCTGTGGTGTAACTAACAGCTGTGGTGTAACTAACAGCTGTGGTGTAACTAACAGCTGTGGTGTAACTAACAGCTGTGGTGTAACTAACAGCTGTGGTGTAACTAACAGCAGCTGTGGTGTAACTAGCCTGTGATTTGATGTTCATTTCCTACTCAGTTCAAAGTACCACAGCTCATTGTAACAGCGGACAGGAAGTGCACAGAGGACAGGAAGTGCACAGAGGGAGAAAAAGCCTTTAACACAGAGGATTTGTGTTCCACAGTGGTGCAATAACAACGGGGATTGCTACTGTAGTTGTGTTGTTGTTTTATTTACATACAAATAAACAACAAACTGAATCCTCCTCAGTTCCTAGATGAGGTAGAAGATACACAGGTTTAATCTAACAGTTGAAACGTCTCTAAAGGATAAATATTATATTTAAATTCTGCTCTGTCACTACCTCACTTGGTTTCAAACCCCTATGTCATGTTGTTGTAAATCACAACATAGAATCTATAGACAGTTGTTATAAATCACAACATAGAATCTATAGACAGTTGTTATAAATCACAACATAGAATCTATAGACAGTTGTTATAAATCACAACATAGAATCTATAGACAGTTGGCTTTAAACCCCTATGTCATGTTGTTATAAATCACAACATAGAATCTATAGACAGTTGGCTTTAAACCCCTATGTCATGTTGTTATAAATCACAACATAGAATCTATAGACAGTTGATATAAATCACAACATAGAATCTATAGACAGTTGTTATAAATCACAACATAGAATCTATAGACAGTTGGCTTTAAACCCCTATGTCATGTTGTTATAAATCACAACATAGAATCTATAGACAGTTGGCTTTAAACCCCTATGTCATGTTGTTATAAATCACAACATAGAATCTATAGACAGTTGTTATAAATCACAACATAGAATCTATAGACAGTTGGCTTTAAACCCCTATGTCATGTTGTTATAAATCACAACATAGAATCTATAGACAGTTGTTATAAATCACAACATAGAATCTATAGACAGTTGGCTTTAAACCCCTATGTCATGTTGTTATAAATCACAACATAGAATCTATAGACAGTTGTTATAAATCACAACATAGAATCTATAGACAGTTGGCTTTAAACTCCTATGTCATGTTGTTATAAATCACAACATAGAATCTATAGACAGTTGTTATAAATCACAACATAGAATCTATAGACAGTTGGCTTTAAACCCCTATGTCAGTTATAAACAGTTGTTATAAATCACATAGAACTATAGTTATGTCATGTTGTTATAAATCTATAGACAGTTGGCTTTAAACTCCTATGTCATGTTGTTATAAATCACAACATAGAATCTATAGACAGTTGTTATAAATCACAACATAGAATCTATAGACAGTTGTTATAAATCACAACATAGAATCTATAGACAGTTGGCACTAAACCCCTATGTCATGTTGTTATAAATCACAACATAGAATCTATAGACACACGGCAGGGTGATAAAGACACTGGGCTGCTGAGGACATCAGATGCACCAGACACTGGACATACATCACATTACTCTAGACTACTGTTCTGTCAGTTCAGACACAACGGAGCTCTAGTTATTCCCGTAGCAGGGATAGAATGGAGACTAAAAGCTGCTACGTTTTGTTTGTAGGAGCAACCCCAGGTGATCTGGGACATAACAAGTTGATAGAGCTGAAGATTCTGTGTTGCAGTTTTCTTTAACCTTTTGGATCAATTTCTCTTCAAATGAATATATCAGCTTCGATTTTCATGTTTGTGAAAAAAACAAGTATCATAGTGTGTGATCTGGTGAACTGACCTTTCACATTCAAACTGACCCCTGACCCCTGACCCCTGTGAGAGATGACATCATCCAAACTCGTCCTGTACTAGACGCAAAACACAGACCAGGTGTGAGAACACAGACAAACAAAGAGATAGCTTTGTAGCTAACGACGACACCTCACCTGGAGCACTGGAGGCTGGTGGGAGCGGGAGATATCGGAGGACGGGCTCACATTGTTAACAGCTGGAATGGGATAAAACGGAGCGGTATGAAAACGCGTGACGACTGAGCCTGTCAATTTAACTACATCTCCACCCACCAGCCTCCACTGACCCGTAACCAAGGTAACCAACATGTCCATCTATAGAAGACAAGTCATCGGGGTGTGAGGTAAAGCTACAATACAAAACCAATGAGAATAACATCACTAGCTAACTAAAGATACATGTAACAGTGATTATGCCAGTCACTTCTGAGTGGTCAGTCGGGCTTGATGTTTCCATATAGTGCCATGTTGTGAATACATTTATAATTACATGTTAATGGAGTAAATTGAAAACCTGTATTTAAAATTAAAAAAAAAAAACTGTTCCAAAATATTACAGATGAGTAGTTGTGTTAAAGCTAAGGGCATATTTGTTCTCAAATGGATTCTACCGGGTCAGAGAAAGAAGGAACGAGCAAAGATAACTCTGTCCTATATATTACATGTCTATTTTTCATATAACATAATAAATACAACTTGGAATTATCAGCAGCTTACTCCTGGTGACGATTCTGTTTTTCTGATCAACTGTCTCATCTCTGTCCGCCATTTTATGTCCTTAAGCTCTTTATCATCGTAATATATAGTTATTGTCTTATACAGAACATCTGCTATTATCAACATCCTGTAAAGACACAGGAAGAGGACTTCTGAAGGGAAGTAGAGACATGACCTTGTTATTTCTAGCAGCTTGAAGAGGAGCGAGGGAGAGAGAGAGGCGTGAGGGAGAGAGAGGCGCGAGGGAGAGAGAGGCTGGTGGGAGAGAGAGAGGCTGGTGGGAGAGAGAGGCGCGAGGGAGAGAGAGAGGCTGGTGGGAGAGAGAGGCGCGAGTGAGAGAGAGGCACGAGGGAGAGAGAGGCGCGAGAGAGAGAGAGAGGCGCGAGAGAGAGGCGCGAGAGAGAGAGGCGCGAGGGAGAGAGAGGCGCGAGGGAGAGAGAGGCTGGTGGGAGAGAGAGGCGCGAGGGAGAGAGAGGCGCGAGTGAGAGAGAGGCACGAGGGGAGAGAGGCGAGAGAGAGAGAGAGAGGCGCGAGGGGAGAGAGAGGGCGCGAGAGAGAGAGAGGCGTGAGGGAGAGAGAGGCGCGAGGGAGAGAGAGGCTGGTGGGAGAGAGAGGCGCGAGGGAGAGAGAGGCGCGAGGGAGAGAGAGGCTGGTGGGAGAGAGAGGCGTGAGGGAGAGAGAGGCGCGAGGGAGAGAGAGGCGTGAGGGAGAGAGAGGCGCGAGGAGAGAGATGCTGGTGGGAGAGAGAGGCGCGAGGGAGAGAGAGGCGCGAGTGAGAGAGAGGCACGAGGGAGAGAGAGGCGCGAGAGAGAGAGAGAGGCGCGAGGGAGAGAGAGGCGCGAGAGAGAGAGGCGCGAGAGAGAGAGGCGCGCAAGAGAGAGAGGCGCGCGAGAGAGAGAGGCGCGAGGGAGAGAGAGGCGCGCGAGAGAGAGAGGCGTGAGGGAGAGAGAGGCGCGGGGGAGAGAGAGGCTGGTGGGAGAGAGAGGCGCGAGGGAGAGAGAGGCGCGAGGGAGAGAGAGCGAGGGAGAGAGAGGCTGGTGGGAGAGAGGCGCGAGGGAGAGAGAGGCGCGAGTGAGAGAGAGGCACGAGGGAGAGAGAGGCGCGAGAGAGAGAGAGAGGCGCGAGGGAGAGAGGCGCGCGAGAGAGAGAGGCGCGAGGGATAGAGACAGAGGCTATAAACGGTGCTCCTAGAAATAGAACTCGAGGACTCTCACAGCGTTTGATGACTCACCAGGTTAATGGTTTCTCTAGGCTGTGTGTGACTCTCTCTGTCTCATTCCCAACCTATGCGACTGCAGATAGGATGGGAGAGGAGGGGCTGCTGCAAACTGTCTCTTATGGTAATCAATCCACGAGGATTCAAAAGCACATTTTAGACATTTTATTTTTCAGGTGTTGGGTCATGTAACTCATTACACAGACCTTCCATCCATACCATCATATAATAACTCATGTCGTGTCTTTGGCTATGCCGGATTAAGTGATATGACATGCTATTCTATCAAATAATGTCTCTGTAATTAATATTACCTGATTGAGCTAATCATGTAAATGTCATTAACTAGAGAGTCGGGGCACCACGAAATAATATTTATAGAGCTGTTATCTTCCGAATAAACTCTTAAAGACCTGGTACTCTTTTACCTCAATAGCAGTCAATATTTAATCGTCACCTTATTCAGTCTCATCTGAAAGTTGTAAATTCTTGGTTATCTTCACGAAACAAGTTGAATCAGCAATACAAAATGTGATTCAATTATTTATTTACCTAAATAATCACACAGAATTCCATCTACACAGAATGGATCATACATGTATTACAAATGATGTCATAAAGGAAAAGGTCCCTAGCGGACGGAACATGTATGACGGCTGGTTACACAAAGAAAGGGGGTTAGGTTTTGAATGAAAGAGCGGGAAGACTGAGGAACACAAAGGTTTTGTCTCTATCGGGCCGGGCCGTAGGCAGCGATTCTCGTAAATACAGTATCTATGCATTCTAAATAACCGCCCATTTGAAAAAGGAAAATGCAATAAATATTTACTCTGAGCTGCGCTTTGGTAGATTGTTCGTAGATAGAGGCCGAGTTGTCTGTCATGGATCTCTTGTGGTAGAACGGATACTTGGTAGTACCGTCGTCGTGTGGTAGAACGGATACTTGGTAGTACCGTCGTCGTGTGGTAGAACGGATACTTGGTAGTACCGTCGTGGTGTGGTAGAACGGATACTTGGTAGTACCGTCGTGGTGTGGTAGAACGGATACTTGGTAGTACCGTCGTCGTGTGGTAGAACGGATACTTGGTAGTACCGTCGTCGTGTGGTAGAACGGATACTTGGTAGTACCGTCGTGGTGTGGTAGAACGGGTACGTCGTCCGTCCTTTCATAGCCCACGCTAACTCAATAGGCAAGGAGGTATCACTTCTTTAGTGAATAAGAGTTCATAGTTCATACCAAGTTGCCATACTTTAAGCTCATGCTATATACTAACTGGTATAGTCAAAATTCATCCTTTCGGCGTGTCGATCGTCATCTTCTCGTTTAAATTCGATGCTAATTTCGTTAGGTTATTATCTTAGCCCTTTCAACGTGGGGACAGTCGTCCTCTCATCCTTGGAACACAAAGTTGGATTTTCGTCAACGGGTTTATATCGTGGTGAAGAGAAGGTGTTTTATAGTTTACAACCAAAGTCTGTTCACTTGGGCGGGGCCTCTGAGTGAGCAGAGTTTACAACCAATGTCTGTTCACTTGGGCGGGGCCTCTGAGTGAGCAGAGTTTACAACCAATGTCTGTTCACATGGGCGGGGCCTCTGAGTGAGCAGAGTTTACAACCAATGTCTGTTCACATGGGCGGGGCCTCTGAGTGAGCAGAGTTTACAACCAATGTCTGTTCACTTGGGCGGGGCCTCTGAGTGAGCAGAGTTTACTCTTATGACAAACCGTTCTCTCATTAAGAAGCTAAAATTACATTTCATCTTTTCACAAATAGTTTCATATTTAAACATTTAAATTGCACAACAATTCCATGTGAATCTGATAACTAGAATGTGTAGATTTTCCAAGATACAGTTTATGTCATGCTATCATTAGTAGTAATGTCTCAGACAACAACTGATCTGACATCATATTCATTAAGTCCCAACGCATATTTTCAACTGGTTGGATTACCGAAATATGGTTCCGTTTCCCACCTTTTTGATGTCACCAGACTCTCTCTCTCTCTCTCTATGTTAACAAAGGGCTTTCCAAGAGTCAACTCTATAAAGTAGAGAGAGAGAAAAGGGGAAATGTATTTAATGGAGGTCATAAACCTCCCCAGCAGGCCAACGTCATGACACTCATTACACAGACCTTCAAACCAAATCAAATCAAATCAAATGTATTTATATAGCCCTTCTTACATCAGCTGATATCTCAAAGTGCTGTACAGAAACTCTAAAACCCCCAAACAGCAAGCAATGCAGGTGTAGAAGCACGGTGGGTAGGAAAAACTCCCTAGAAAGGCCAAAACCTAGGAAGAAACCTAGAGAGGAACCAGGCTATGTGGGGTGGCCAGTCCTCTTCTGGCTGTGCTGGGTGGAGATTACAACAGAACATGGCCAAGATGTTGAAATGTTCATAAATGACCAGCATGGTCCAATAATAATAAGGCAGAACAGTTGAAACTGGAGCAGCAGCACGGTCAGGTGGACTGAGGACAGGAAGGAGTCATCATGTCAGGTAGTCCTGGGGCATGGTCCTAGGGCTCAGGTCCTCCGAGAGAGAGAAAGAAAGAGAGAATTAGAGAGAGCATATGTGGGGTGGCCAGTCCTCTTCTGGCTGTGCCGGGTGGAGATTACAACAGAACATGGCCAAGATGTTCAAATGTTCATCAATGACCAGCATGGTCGAATAATAATAAGGCAGAACAGTTGAAACCGGAGCAGCAGCACGGCCAGGTGGACTGGGGACAGCAAGGAGTCATCATGTCAGGTAGTCCTGGGGCATGGTCCTAGGGCTCAGGTCCTCAGAGAGAGAGAAAGAAAGAGAGAAGGAGAGACTTAGAGAACGCACACTTAGATTCACACAGGACACCGAATAGGACAGGAGAAGTACTCCAGATATAACAAACTGACCCTAGCCCCCCGACACATAAACTACTGCAGCATAAATACACAAAACCATAACATCATGTAATAACTCATCACAGACCTTCCATCCATAACATCATGTAATAACTCATCACAGACCTTCCATCCTCTAATATCAGGTAATAACTCATCACAGACCTTCCATCCATAACATCATGTAATAACTCATCACAGACCTTCCATTCATAACATCATGTAATAACTCATTACAGACCTTCCATCCTCTAATATCAGGTAATAACTCATTACAGACCTTCCATCCTCTAATATCAGGTAATAACTCATCACAGACCTTCCATCCTCTAATATCAGGTAATAACTCATTACAGACCTTCCATCCTCTAATATCAGGTAATAACTCATCACAGACCTTCCATTCATAACATCATGTAATAACTCATTACAGACCTTCCATTCATAACATCAACATTTATTCATAAATTCATACCACACAACCCCACCAGAGCTACTCTTCAAAGCTGTGGCATACAGCTCATCCCTAATGTAGGCCGACGTTCCTCCCTGACAGGTCAACGTCCCTGACATCACAGAGAGACATACAGCTCATCCATAATGTAGGTCAACGTCCCTGACATCACAGAGAGACATACAGCTCATCCATAATGTAGGTCAACGTCCCTGACATCACAGAGAGACATACAGCTCATCCATAATGTAGGTCAACGTCCCTGACATCACAGAGACATACAGCTCATCCATAATGTAGGTCAACGTCCCTGACATCACAGAGAGACATACAGCTCATCCATAATGTAGGTCTACGTCCCTGACATCACAGAGAGACATGCAGCTCATCCATAATGTAGGCCGACGTTCCTCACTGACATCACAGAGAGACATACAGCTCATCCCTAATGTAGGTCAACGTCCCTAACATCACAGAGAGACATGCAGCTCATCCATAATGTAGGCCGACGTTCCTCCCTGACATCACAGAGAGACATACAGCTCATCCATAATGTAGGTCTACGTCCCTGACATCACAGAGAGACACACAGCTCATCCATAATGTAGGTCTACGTCCCTGACATCACAGAGAGACATACAGCTCATCCATAATGTAGGTCAACGTCCCTTTTTTTATTTCAGCATTACATTACATTAATACATTATTACATCATTACATTATTACAGCATTACACTATTACAGAGTTACATTATTACAGCATTACACTATTACAGAGTTACATTATTACAGCATTACACTATTACAGAGTTACATTATTACAGCATTACTTTATTACAGCATTACATTATTACAGCATTACACTATCACAGCATTACACTATCACAGCATTACACTATCACAGCATTACACTATCACAGCATTACACTATCACAGCATTACACTATCACAGCATTACACTATTACAGCATTACATTATTACATCATTACATTATTACATCATTACAGCATTACACTATCACAGCATTACACTATCACAGCATTACACTATTACAGCATTACATTATTACATCATTACATTATTACATCATTACAGCATTACACTATCACAGCATTACACTATCACAGCATTACACTATCACAGCATTACACTATCACAGCATTACATTATTACATCATTACATTATTACATCATTACAGCATTACACTATCACAGCATTACACTATCACAGCATTACACTATTACAGCATTACACTATCACAGCATTACATTATTACAGCATTACATTATTACATCATTACATTATTACATCATTACAGCATTACATTATTACAGCATTACATTAGTACAGCATTACATTATTACAGCAATACATTATTACAGCAATACATTATTACAGCAATACATTACTACAGCATTACATTATTACAGCATTACATTATTACAGCTGTTAGAGGAATTCAATTCCTATCTGTTCATTAACCAATTCAATTATAACAAAGCAAAACATTCTGTTTCTAAGAATTTGTAAGGTTCTTATTTGCATAAAATAGACAAAGATCAGTTCCAATATTAATCAATAGCGTTTATTCCCGAGAGCTCTGGTCATAATCCCATGTACATTTGTTTATGTACCTCACATTTCATCACAAATGTAACCCCCTCCTCTCAGATACAATGGCAATATAGTTCACAAGCCTTCTCACATTGTCTGCCACCTGTTAAACAATCTACCACTAGCCCAAGGTCTCTCCCCTCCCTGGGTAGAGACAGGATGTCCTGTAAGGAACACAGTATTCCAGCCGGTCTGACGATAGCTCCATTCGTTTCTAACAAGGAACAGAAAGTCCTTGTTCTATTTCTTGAATAAATCTACACACATTATATTCAGTGTTATGATTATAATAAGATTCATACATTCATACAGTAACAGAGTAGTATTCTGTTTAGTTATAATTCTAAGCTAAATGTTACATAATTTAGTCATTATTCATAAAAATCCCATAACAACAGCATACTATTACAGCATTACATTACTACAGGATTACATTATTACTGCAATACATTATTACAGCATTACATTATTACAACATTACATTATTACAGCATTGCATTATTACAACATTACATTATTACAGCATTACATTATTACAGCATTACATTACTACATGATTACATTATTACTGCAATACATTATTACAGCATTACATTATTACAGCATTACATTATTTCAGCATTACATTATTACAGCATTACATTATTACAGCATTACATTATTACAGCATTACATTATTACAACATTACATTACTACAACATTACATTACTACTGCATTACATTATTACAGCATTACATTATTACATCATTACATTATTACAGCATTACATTATTACAACATTACATTACTACAACATTACATTACTACTGCATTACATTATTACAGCATTACATTATTACATCATTACATTATTACAGCATTACATTATTACAATATTACATTATTACAGCATTACATTATTCCAACATTACATTATTACAGCATTACATTACTACCGCATTACATTATTTCAGCATTACATTACTACAGGATTACATTATTACAGCATTACATTATTACTGCAATACATTATTACAGCATTACATTATTACAGCATTACATTATTACAGCATTACATTATTACATCATTACATGATTACAGCATTACATTATTACATCATTGCAGCATACTATTGTAGTTACAGCACCAGTCTCTAGTACAGTCAGTTCAGCATGTCACAGTAACAGAGGCTATACATCAGGAGATACACAGCATGGTCTCACTGACTGGCTGCCCACTGCTGTCTTCTGTCCCTGGTGAAATAACAGGCTGTTTCTGGAGTGGGAAGCTGGGAGGAAGGAGATACACAGCATGGTCTCACTGACTGGCTGCCCACTGCTGTCTTCTGTCCCTGGTGAAATAACAGGCTGTTTCTGGAGTGGGAAGCTGGGAGGAAGGAGATACACAGCATGGTCTCACTGACTGGGTGCCCACTGCTGTCTTCTGTCCCTGGTGAATTAACAGTCTGTTTCTGGAGTGGGAAGCTGGGAGGAAGGAGATACACAGCATGGTCTCACTGACTGGGTGCCCACTGCTGTCTTCTGTCCCTGGTGAATTAACAGGCTGTTTCTGGAGTGGGAAGCTGGGAGGAAGGAGATACACAGCATGGTCTCACTGACTGGGTGCCCACTGCTGTCTTCTGTCCCTGGTGAAATAACAGGCTGTTTCTGGAGTGGGAAGCTGGGAGGAAGGAGATACACAGCATGGTCTCACTGACTGGGTGCCCACTGCTGTCTTCTGTCCCTGGTGAAATAACAGGCTGTTTCTGGAGTGGGAAGCTGGGAGGAAGAGTGTAGAATTGTGGGAGATGTGAGGATTCTCTGTGACTAGGCTTTTGCAATAATGTTGTTTATCCAGACACGTCTCTCTCCACTAGGAAAAAAAAACATGGTAAGTGATTGGATCAGCCTGCTACCGCAACTGAGCGGTATGACGGCTGCGTGGTCCCATGGTGTTTATACTTGCGTACTATTGTTTGTACAGATGAACGTGGTACCTCCAGGCGTTTGGAAATTGCTCCCAAGGATGAACCAGACTTGTGGAGGTTTATAAAAATTGGCTGAAGTCTGGGCTGAGTTCTTTAGATTTTCCCATGATGTCAAGCAAAGAGGCACTGAGTTTGAAGGTAGGCCTTGAAATACATCCACAGGTACACCTCCAATTGACTCAAATGATGTCAATTAGCCTATCAGAAGCTTCTAAAGCCATGACATCTTTTTCTGGAATTTTCCAAGCTGTTTAAAGGCACTGTCAAGTTAGTGTATGTAAACTTCTGACCCACTGGAATTGTGATACAGTGAATTAATCTGTCTGTTAACAATTATTGGAAAAATGACTTGTGTCATGCACAAAGTAGATGTCCTAACCAACTTGCCAAAACTATAGTTTGTTAACAACAAATTTGTGGAGTGGTTGAAAAACTAATTTTAATGACTCCAACCTAAGTGTATGTAAACTTCCGACTTATACTGTATATACTGAACTAAAATATATATATACTGAACTGAAATATATATACACTGAACAAAAAAATATATACAGTACCAGTCAAAAACGTGGACACGCCTACTCATTCCAGGGTTTTTCTTTATTTTTACAATTTTCTACATTGTAGAATAATGAATAATAGTGAAGACATCAAAACTATGAAATGACACATATGGAATCATGTAATAACCCAAAAAAACTGTTAAACAAATCCAAATATATGTTATATTTGAGAATTTTCAAAGTAGCCACCCTTTGCCTTGATGACAGCTTTGCACACGCTTGGCATTCTCTCAACCAGCTTCATGAGGTAGTCACCTGGAATGCATTTCAATTAACAGGTGCGCCATGTTAAAAGTTAATTTGTGGGATTTCTTTCCCTCTTCATGCATTTGAGCCAATAAGTTGTGTTGTGACAAGGTAGGGGTGGTATACAGCCCTATTTGGTAAAAGACCAAGTCCATAATATGGCAAGAACAGCTCAAATAAGCAAAGAGAAATGACAGTCCATCATTACTTTAACACAGGAAGGTCAGTCAATGTGGAGAATTTCAAAAACTTTTAAAGTTTCTTCAAGTGTAGTTGCAAAAACCATTCCAACTCTATGATGAAACTGGCTCTCATGAGGCACGCCACAGAAAAGGAAGACTCAGAATTACCTCTGCTGCAGAGGATAAGTTCATTAGGAAAAGCAGCCAACAAGCGCTCAACATATGTGGGAACTCCTTCAAGACTGTTGGAAAAGCACTCCAGGTGAAGCTGGTTGAGAGAATGCCAAGAATGTGCAAAAAATGTCATCAAGGCAAAGGGTGGCTACTTTGAAGAATCTCAAATATATCACTTGTTTTTGGTGCTGAGGAGTATATCTGTCTGTAAGAAAGCCCTTTTGTGGGGAAAAACACATTATGATTGGCTGAGCCTGCCCCCCCCCCCATGCCCTCCCAGACCCACACATGGCTGTGTCCCTGCCGAGTCATGTGAAATCCATAGATTAAGGCCTAATGAATTTAATTCAATTGACTGATTTCCTTATATGAACTGTAACTCAGCAGAATCTTTGAAATTGTTGCAGGTTGCTTTATAGTTTTTATTCAGTTTATAGTTTTTATTCAGTTTATAGTTTTTATTCAGTTTATAGTTTTTATTCAGTACATATTAAGGTGTATTTTATTTTACTGTTGAGCCCATAACCATGTGTGTGAGGTGTATACTTTTGTTTCAAACTAGATTTGTTTAAGACTACCCAGAAGCACTCTGTGTGACCCGGATTTAGCCCACTGCAGTACGAAGGTTCAAAGGTGATCTTGTGATATTTGTCCATTATAAATCATTTCAATACATACTCATATTTTTGTTCTTAGTTTCAGTTTATTCAATTTCTATTTACAAGACGGTTTCAGAGAACAGATGATCTTTTACAGGGTGATGCACCACGATGTGGTACAGCGTTGCAGAAACAGACAATTGTACAATATTGTCTTGTTTAGTTCTTATTGCTTGATGAGGTACTGTATTGCATGTTGCAGCTTATTCATAATACTAACTACTATAAGGTAAAACATTGGCAAATCATACAGAATGTAAAAGCATAAGCAGACCTGTTTTCAGACATATTAAGAAACAAAGAATATGTACATATAAACTAAGGCAGAAATCTCTCTCTCCCCTCCTCTCGCACTCTCTCTCCCCCCTCTGTATATATCTCTCTCCCCTCCTCTCGCTCTCTCTCCTCTTCTCTCTCTCCTCTTCTCTCTCTCTCTGTCTTTCTCCCTCCTCTCCTCTTCTCTCTCTCCGTCTCTCTGTATCTCTCTCCCCTCCTCTCTCTCCTCTTCTCTCTCTCTTTGTCTCTCTCTCTCCTCTCCTCTTCTCTCTCTCTCTGTCTTTCTCCCTCTCCTCTCTCTCTCTCTCTCTGTCTCTCTCTCTCCATCTCTCTCCTCTCTCTCTCTCTCTCTCTCTCTCTCTCTCTCCTCTCTCTCCTCTCTCCCTCTTCTCTCTCTCTCTCTCTCTCTCTCTCTCTCTCTCTCCTCTTCCCCCTCCCCCTCTCTCTCTCTCTCTCTCCTCTCCCCTCTCTCTCTCTCTCTCTCCTCCTCTCTCTCATTCTTCTCTCATGATGTCTAAAAGCCTGTAACAGACCCATCTCTCTCTACAGTGTTTCCCCAGTGTTTCTGTCTCTCTCCCTCTCCCTCTCTCTCTGTATCTCTCTCCCCTCTCCCCTCTCTCTCCCTCTCTATCCTCTCTCTCTCTCTCTCTCCTCTTCTCTCCCCTCTCCCCCTCTCTCCTTCATATCCTTCATATCATTCAGAGTACAGAACATGATGTCACATTAAAAGCCTGTAACAGACCCATCTCTCTGAAGACTACAGTGTTTCCTTTTAACAGTGTTTCTGTCTCTCTCTCCCTCTCTCTCTCCTCTTCTCTCTCTGTATCTCTCTCCCCTCTCTCTCCTCTTCTCCCCCTCTATCTGTCTCTCCCCCTCCCCCTCTCTCCTTCTATCATTCAGAGTACAGAACATGATGTCACATTAAAAGCCTGTAACAGACCCATCTCTCTGAAGACTACAGTGTTTCCTTTTAACAGTGTTTCTGTCTCTCTCTCCCTCTCTCTCTCTCTCTCCCCCTCTCTCTGTATCTCTCCCTCTCTCTCTCTCTTCTCTCCTCTCTCTCTCTCCCCTCTCTCTCCTCTTCTCCCCCTCTCCCCCCCCCCCCTCTCTCCTTCATATCATTCAGAGTACAGAACATGATGTCACATTAAAAGCCTGTAACAGATCCATCTCTCTGAAGACTACAGTGTTTCCAACAGATAATAACCACTCGGAAACTATTTCAACTTCAGTCATTTATCATCAGTCACTACTTAATTACCATTTAAGAATAATGAGTTCCCAGAGATGTTACATGGTAATTTGATGAAAAAAAAGGCGCAGTGTAACTGTTATGACAGCTGTCGGATCCTCTTCCCACTGGTGATTTATACTATACTTCAAATAGAAACTCCCCTATAGCTGTGTATCCCTATGTAACTAAACAACCATTCATATATAACCCCACATATAACCCCACATATAATCCCACATATAACCCCACATATAATCCCACATATAACCCCACGTATAATCCCACATATAATCCCACATATAACCCCACATATAATCCCACATATAACCACACATATAATCCCACATATAATCCCACATATAACCCCACATATAACCCCACATATAATCCCACATATAACCCCACATATAATCCCACATATAACCCCACATATAATCCCACATATAATCCCACATATAACCCCACATATAATCCCACATATAACCACACATATAATCCCACATATAATCCCACATATAACCCCACATATAACCCCACATATAACCCCACATATAACCCCACATATAATCCCACATATAACCCCACATATAATCCCACATATAACCCCACATATAATCCCACATATAACCCATATATAACCCCACATATAAACCCACATATAACCCCACATATAATCCCACATATAACCCCACATATAATCCCACATGATATCCAGGATATTCCCCTTCGAAGAACGTAAGAGAGGCACTTTGCTCAGCAGCACCACATTGTTAAGAAAAAAAATCCTATTAAGAACCCTGATAATGTAATATTGTTTTGTTGTGGTGGATTATAATGATATTTTTCTTTGTGCCCTACATGCTAGTCTTGTCACCCTTCTCCCTTAAGACTTTTCTTAAACAACACTTCCAACTCGTCTTTGCTCTTCTCATTGGAACCTTTTACCTGGTCTCTTTCCCTGTTTCTTCCTCTTCACTGGAATGGGATTCTGATGATTCTCCCTCCCCATTTCTCTCCTCTTTGTCACCCCCCATCTCCTTTCTCCTTTGCAGACTTGTCTGTTTTGGTATCTTTAAAAAGAAAAAGTACTTACATCATCCTTCTCTCTCTATCTTCTCCTGTCTCTGAGGGATCACCTCTCTATCTTCTCCTGTCTCTGAGGGATCACCTCTCTATCTTCTCCTGTCTCTGAGGGATCACCTCTCTATCTTCTCCTGTCTCTGAGGGATCACCTCTCTATCTTCTCCTGTCTGAGGGATCACCTCTCTATCTTCTCCTGTCTCTGAGGGATCACCTCTCTATCTTCTCCTGTCTCTGAGGGATCACCTCTCTATCTTCTCCTGTCTCTGAGGGATCACCTCTCTATCTTCTCCTGTCTCTGAGGGATCACCTCTCTATCTTCTCCTGTCTCTGAGGGATCACCTCTCTATCTTCTCCTGTCTCTGAGGGATCACCTCTCTATCTTCTCCTGTCTCTGAGGGATCACCTCTCTATCTTCTCCTGTCTCTGAGGGATCACCTCTCTATCTTCTCCTGTCTCTGAGGGATCACCTCTCTATCTTCTCCTGTCTCTGAGGGATCACCTCTCTATCTTCTCCTGTCTCTGAGGGATCACCTCTCTATCTTCTCCTGTCTCTGAGGGATCACCTCTCTATCTTCTCCTGTCTCTGAGGGATCACCTCTCTATCTTCTCCTGTCTCTGAGGGATCACCTCTCTATCTTCTCCTGTCTCTGAGGGATCACCTCTCTATCTTCTCCTGTCTCTGAGGGATCACCTCTCTATCTTCTCCTGTCTCTGAGGGATCACCTCTCTATCTTCTCCTGTCTCTGAGGGATCACCTCTCTATCTTCTCCTGTCTCTGAAGGATCACCTCTCTATCTTCTCCTGTCTCTGAGGGATCACCTCTCCATCTTCTCCTGTCTCTGAATGATCACCTCTCTATCTTCTGCTGTCTCTGAATGATCACCTCTCTATCTTCTTCTTCACTTCCACCTCTGTCTCAGAATCTGTCTCAGTTCCAGGTTCCTTATCTACCTTCCTCCCTCTTCTGTCTCAGAATCTGGCTCAGTTCCAGGTTCCTTATCTACTTCCTCCCTCCTCTGTCTCAAAATCTGTCTCAGTTCCAGGTTCCTTATCTACTTCCTCCCTCCTCTGTCTCAGAATCTGTCTCAGTTCAGGTTCCTGTATCTGAGGGATCACCTCCTCTTCTCTGTCTCAGAATCTGTCTCAGTTCCAGGTTTCTTGAGGGATCACCTCTCTATCTTCTCTGTCTCAGTTCCAGGTTCCTTATCTATCTTCTCCCTCTTCTATCTCAAAATCTGTCTCAGTTCCAGGTTCCTTATCTACTTCCTCCCTCCTCTGTCTCAGAATCTGTCTCAGTTCCAGGTTCCTTATCTACTTCCTCCCTCTTCTGTCTCAGAATCTGTCTCAGTTCCAGGTTCCTTATCTACTTCCTCCCTCCTCTGTCTCAGAATCTGTCTCAGTTCCAGGTTCCTTATCTACTTCCTCCCTCCTCTGTCTCAGAATCTGTCTCAGTTCCAGGTTTCTTATCTACTTCCTCCCTCCTCTGTCTCAGAATCTGTCTCAGTTCCAGGTTTCTTATCTACTTCCTCCCTCCTCTGTCTCAGTTCCAGGTTCCTTATCTACTTCCTCCCTCTTCTATCTCAAAATCTGTCTCAGTTCCAGGTTCCTTATCTACTTCCTCCCTCCTCTGTCTCAAAATCTGTCTCAGTTCCAGGTTCCTTATCTACTTCCTCCCTCCTCTGTCTCAAAATCTGTCTCAGTTCCAGGTTCCTTATCTACTTCCTCCCTCCTCTGTCTCAAAATCTGTCTCAGTTCCATGTTCCTTGTCTACTTCCTCCCTCCTCTGTCTCAGAATCTGTCTCAGTTCCAGGTTCCTTGTCTACTTCCTCCCTCCTCTGTCTCAGAATCTGTCTCAGTTCCAGGTTCCTTGTCTACTTCCTCCCTCCTCTGTCTCAGAATCTGTCTCAGTTCCAGGTTCCTTGTCTACTTCCTCCCTCCTCTGTCTCAGAATCTGTCTCAGTTCCAGGTTTCTTATCTACTTCCTCCCTCCTCTGTCTCAGAATCTGTCTCAGTTCCAGGTTTCTTATCTACTTCCTCCCTCTTCTGTCTCAGAATCTGTCTCAGTTCCATGTTCCTTGTCTACTTCCTCCTCATCTTTCTTTTCCACATGGTATGATTCATCTCGTCTTCCTCTATCCACTTTCTCTTTCTACTCTTTTCCATCTGTTGAAGACGGACCGTCATCCCCTGCTTCTCCAACCTTCTCAGCTTTATCCGGTGCCTCATCTTCCTTCTCTCTCTCTCCCCTTCCCCTCTCCATCCTTCATTTCTTCAGGACCAGGTTCTCCAGACTTCCCTGTAGCTTTGTCTCCAGGCTCTTCTCACCAACCACACTGTCTGAGTCCTCCTCTGTGGTTATAGTAATATCTTCGTTGTTATCACCTTGTTCCTCTGTGGTAATCCTCTTAGTAATATCTTCCTTGTTATCACCTTGTTCCTCTGTGGTTTTAGTAATATCTTCGTTATTATCACCTTGTTCCTCTGTGGTTTTAGTAATATCTTCGTTATTATCACCTTGTTCCTCGGTGGTTTTAGTAACATCTTCCTTGTTATCACCTTGTTCCTCTGTGGTTTTAGTAACATCTTCCTTGTCATCACCTTGTTCCTCTGTGGTTTTAGTAACATCTTCCTTGTCACCACCTTGTTCCTCTGTGGTTTTAGTAACATCTTCCTTGTCACCACCTTGTTCCTCTGTGGTTTTAGTAACATCTTCCTTGTCATCACCTTGTTCCTCTGTGGTTTTAGTAATATCTTCGTTGTCATCACCTTGTTCCTCTGTGGTTTTAGTAATATCTTCGTTATTATCACCTTGTTCCTCGGTGGTTTTAGTAATATCTTCGTTATTATCACCTTGTTCCTCTGTGGTTTTAGTAATATCTTCGTTGTCATCACCTTGTTCCTCTGTGGTTTTAGTAATATCTTCGTTGTTATCACCTTGTTCCTCTGTGGTTTTAGTAATATCTTCGTTGTCATCACCTTGTTCCTCGGTGGTTTTAGTAATATCTTCGTTGTCATCACCTTGTTCCTCTGTGGTTTTAGTAATATCTTCGTTGTTATCACCTTGTTCCTCGGTGGTTTTAGTAATATCTTCGTTGTCATCACCTTGTTCCTCTGTGGTTTTAGTAACATCTTCCTTGTCATCACCTTGTTCCTCGGTGGAGTTCTCAGCTACTGCAGTCTCCTCCTCTTCACCTTTTTCTCCCTCTGGACTCTCCTCTGTGTCAGTAGATTTACTGTCCTCTGTTGGCTTCTGAAATTAATTGTACATTAGCAAATGAATATGATTCTATTATCGAAAGTCATTCAGACACAATATGTTGAACATTCAAACAGTTGGAATTGTATTTGAGCTATAGATAATATAGAAAATAATGTACACTTTTTTATTAAAAGCCTGAAACTTGGTACACTTGTACAGTAGTAAGCAATATATGCAAGTGTGAGGTGTGTCTAACCTCTTCAGAGGTCAGGTCACTCTGTGGAGAGGTGTGTTTAACCTCTTCAGAGGTCAGGTCACTCTGTGGAGAGGTGTGTTTAACCTCTTCAGTGGACAGGTCACTCTGTGGAGAGGTGTGTCTAACCTCTTCAGAGGTCAGGTCACTCTGTGGAGAGGTGTGTTTAACCTCTTCAGAGGTCAGGTCACTCTGTGGAGAGGTGTGTTTAACCTCTTCAGTGGACAGGTCACTCTGTGGAGAGGTGTGTCTAACCTCTTCAGTGGACAGGTCACTCTGTGGAGAGGTATGTCTAACCTCTTCAGTGGACAGGTCACTCTGTGGAGACAGGTCTGCATCCTCTAAAGGGCCTTCATCAGTCTGCACCGCCCCGTCTGCATCAGAGGAAGGAGGTGTTGCTATTAACCAGCCGTAGCACAACACTGACACCTCATGGTATTAACACAGACACAGACAGTACACATAGGGAACATTATTCATGAGGAAAACCAGCCCTTCAGACAGCACAGCTCATAGGAGTAGATCTCAGAGTGTCAGGGCTGCCATTTGGGCTGAAAATAAGACCCTGGAATGTGGCTTTAAAAATATAGTATTTAGATATTATCTCATTATTAATATATATTTAGATATTATCTCATTTTTAATAACATATATTTAGATATTATGTCATTATTAATAACATATATTTAGATATTATCTCATTATTAACATATATTTAGATAATATCTCATTATTAACATATATTTAGATATCATCTCATTATTAATAACATATATTTAGATATCATCTCACTATTAACATATTTAGATATTATCTCGTTATTAACATACATTTAGATATTATCTCATTATTAACATATATTTAGATATTATCTCATTATTAACATATATTTAGATGTTATCTCATTATTAATAACATATAATTAGATATTATCTCATTATTAACATATATTTAGCTCAGTAAAAAATAACATTTGCACACAGTTTTACAATTGCATTGACACTAATTCTGTGTTTTTTGAGTAATTAGTTTAAGATTCGTACATAGAATAACATTAAAGGCTCTGATAAACTACACAATTACATGCTTGTTTTAAGTACTTGATGAGCAAGGATTTTAATTATAACAGAGAAATTTTAAAAAATTACCATCATAAAATTAAGTGTTACATATTTGTTTGTGTGTTTAAAAATAATAATAATAATAATATAAGTCAAAACCAGTTTGATAAAAATGTTGCTTTGCAGATTAGACTAGATTACCAAAGGCATTTAATGCATTTTAAATGCTCAACTGATTGAAGTTTAGCAGCAAAGATGAGACAGCCACAGCAGTAATGGGTCTTCTTTTGAATATTTTATGGAAATGTTTTAGCATTCATTAACACTAGCTATGCCTCCCAACCAACCACACAGACACACTGTAAGCAGTAGAGTTAACATGACTACAAACTCTGAACATTTTAATGTGATTTAGTATGGGGAATGGAGGGGGTGTCTCATAAAAATGCTAAATCAAATTAAATACAACATTTGAAAAATATATATCTCCCCTTCATTAAATCCATTAGATTTGACTGGGCATTGAAGACTGGATGACTAGGTACTTTGGTGTCTGCTTCCCTCAGACAGACATAGAATGTGTTCCAAACGGTACCCTATTCCCTACGTAGTGCACTACTTTTGACCAGGGCCCATTGAACTCTAGTCAAAAGTAGTGCACTATGTAGGGAAATAAGGGGTTGCGAATTGGGAAACAGACATACGGTTCAACTACAGAGCTTCTCAGTGTAGTCAAGATATCAGACCCTGGCTAATTTACATAGCTAGGCTGGGCTGGTGAAGTCATTATCTGTTGAAAGCAGGGAATACCGGACAGGAGCAATATTCTGCTTATCTGCTACTCTTGTAAATTGATGTCACTGTATTTCACTATGATATGAGCTATAGGGGTTAATTTGGTTTTCGTAGGAAAACCTACGATAAAACTTTCTGTCAATCCTCAGTATATTTTGGCAGTTAAAAGCAACAAAAAAAATGGTTCACTAGGGTGAGGATGTATTTTTTGCGATGTGTGTTTATAAAATTGTTTAAAAAACAAAACACATTTCTCTGACAAACAAGATGGTTGTGTCAACAACACCCGAAAGAGCAGTTTAATGGAGATGAACAGGAGGTGTAATCCATTCCATTTATTTACTAGGCTTTGGTGTTACTTTGGTTTCCTTGTCTAATGCCTTTAACCACACCTGAAGGCATCACCAGGTAGCAAACAAGACGGTTGTAAACACCTGAAGACACCACCGAGACAACCACTGATCTTAACACCACCAGGTAGCAAACAAGACGGTTGAAAACACCTGAAGACACCACCAGGTAGCAAACAAGACGGTTGAAAACACCTGAAGACACCACCAGGTAGCAAACAAGGCAGTTGAAAACACCTGAAGATGGATCATTAAGGTATTTTAATATATTTGTCCAATCCCTTTAAATCAAGAAGAGGAACATACACTGCTCTTAACACCAGATATCAACAAAGTCACAACATGGTAACAACACGCTAACTAAAACACACCAACAACACGCTAACTAAAACACACCACCAACACGCTAACTAAAACACACCAACAACACGCTAACTAAAACACACCAACAACACGCTAACTAAAACACACCAACAACACGCTAACTAAAACACACCAACAACACGCTAACTAAAACACACCAACAACACGCTAACTAAAACACACCACCAACACGCTAACTAAAACACACCAACAACACGTTGTCATGGGTATTTCTGGATTAGATTAGAATTACAGCCTACTGTGGCTGAGTGAAGTCCAACTGAACGTCCAATCTGCATTATACAGTCAACAACACAACACTATAGAGGGTTTAGGCTGAATCAGACCTGGGTTCAAATACTATTTGAAATCTTTCAAATACATCCACGCGTTTCCTCTATCTTGCCTGGAGTGCCAAGTAGGTTGGGTTTGCCGTTTTGGGATTTTATTTGATTGATTTGATTGGTCCATTATGCCAAGAAAGCTCAATCAAAGACCAGCGAAAGTATTTGAAACCATTTCAAATAATATTTAAACCCAGTTTTGGTGTAAATAGTGAATTGTGAAGTCCTCTCTCCCTCTCTCACTCTGCTCTGGGAGGATGACACAGTAGACTGGGTATTATTCTACTATTTGACTAGACTGGGTAATGACACCACAGGGAATTATTCTACTCTCTGACTAGACTGGGTAATGACACCACAGGGAATTATTCTACTATCTGACTAGACTGGATAATGACACCACAGGGAATTATTCTACTATCTGACTAGACTGGGTAATGACACCACAGGGAATTATTCTACTCTCTGGTAATGACACCACAGGAATGACTAGACTGGGTAATGACACCACAGGGAATTATTCTACTATCTGACTAGACTGGGTAATGACACCACCAGGGAATTATTCTACTATCTGACTAGACTGGATAATGACACCACAGGGAATTATTCTACTATCTGACTAGACTGGGTAATGACACCACAGGGAATTATTCTACTATCTGACTATCTGACTAGACTGGTAATGACACCACAGGGAATTATTCTACTATCTGACTAGACTGGATAATGACACCACAGGGAATTATTCTACTATCTGACTAGACTGGATAATGACACCACAGGGAATTATTCTACTATCTGACTAGACTGGGTAATGACACCACAGGGAATTATTCTACTATCTGACTAGACTGGATAATGACACCACAGGGAATTATTCTACTCTCTGACTAGACTGGATAATGACACCAGAGGGAATTATTCTATTATCTGCTTGGATGTGTCTTGTCTTTCAGAGCAGCAGAGTGGAGTTATTTTGAAATGTAACTACAGGAATATGTTAATAAAGTTATGCAAATGTCTCTGATAAAATGTGCCAATGTCTCGTTCAACTAAAACCCTTTCACTTCCTCACCTCTGACTGTGTAGAATCATCACTGCTACAGTACTGACTTAATGCATAGGGAGGAAATATGAATACTAGATACTACTCTGCATTATGGCAACATATACTACTCCATAGTATGTCGTTTCACCAGAGCCAGGGGCCCCTCTCTCTGTGATCCTGAAAACATCTGACCTGCTTGGATTGGCTTGGATTGGCTTGGATTGGATTGGTTTGGATTTGCATGGATTGGTTTGGATTTGCTTGGATTGGATTGGCTTGGATTGGTTTGGCTTGGCTTGGTTTGGATTGGTTTGGCTTGGTTTGGCTTGGATTGGATTGGCTTGGATTGGCTTGGATTGGTTTGGATTGGTTTGGCTTGGATTGGCTTGGATTGGATTTTCTTGGTTTGGATTGGTTTGGATTGGTTTGGATTGGTTTGGATTGGCTTGGATTGGCTTGGATTGGATTTTCTTGGTTTGGATTGGTTTGGATTGGCTTGGCTTGGATTGGCTTGGATTGGATTTTCTTGGTTTGGATTGGTTTGGATTGGCTTGGTTTGGATTGGTTTGGATTGGTTTGGCTTGGTTTGGCTTGGATTGGCTTGGATTGGCTTGGCTTGGATTGGTTTGGATTGGCTTTGCTTGGCTTGGATTGCACAGCCACATGCAAAAAGCAAAAGTGGGACGGCCTCCGATTCAAAATGACACCAGCCTCCTGTGTGGAGATGGGATGCCGTCTGTGTGTCACCTAAAAAACGTTGGTTACCAGATCAGCGTGACAGGCAAACCTCTAGTCTCTTAATCCCCTAACCGACCTTCAAAGGGTCATCAGAAACCTTTGCTTTCTGAATGGAGAGATGAAGGGGATCACATTAAGTCCTGTTTCCTGTCTGCCATGTTGTCTAACGTCTAAGACACTCCTCACTGTAACATGTAACAGCAACACTAATGGCACCGTATTCACTATATAGTGCACTACTTCTGAGGTGGGCCCATAGGGCTCTGGTTGAAAGAAGTGCACTAGGTAAGGAATAGGGTGCCATTTGGGAAACTCCAGTTTCTCCTGTTGTACTGAGGGACTCAGCCTAGCTAACTCAAAGACCGCTAGCTACTGTTCTCCTGCTGTACTGGGGGACTCAGCCTAGCTAACTCAATGACTGCTAGCTACTGTTCTCCTGCTGTACTGGGGGACTCAGCCTAGCTAACTCAATGACTGCTAGCTACTGTTCTCCTGCTGTACTGGGGGACTCAGCCTAGCTAACTCAATGACTGCTAGCTACTGTTCTCCTGGTGTACTGGGGGACTCAGCCTAGCTAACTCAATGACTACTAGCTACTGTTCTCCTGGTGTACTGGGGGACTCAGCCTAGCTAACTCAATGACCGCTAGCTACTGTTCTCCTGCTGTACTGGGGGACTCAGCCTAGCTAACACAATGACTGCTAGCTACAGGACACATTCAAAAGACACATGTAGACCTGACATGTCTGTTTGTACGTATACCCATCGTGTTTTTAACACCGTTTTTCGACTGGATGGAGGCATAATGGATCGATCCATCACACGGACTGGGATCATGCTCAAAGGCCACGTTTTTATGATATGAGAGGGAGATGTTTTAGTCTGGTGGTTCGCTTATAAAACTGTCTTTCACTCTGTATTAATCACTGACTACACTCTGACTACACCCTGCCTACTGTCCACTGACTACACCCTGCCTACTGCACACTAACTACACCCTGCCTACTGTAGACTGACTACACCCTGCCTACTGTACACTGACTACACCCTGCCTACTGTACACTGACTACACCCTGCCTACTACACTCTGACTATACCCTGCCTACTGTCCACTGACTACACCCTGCCTACTGTAGACTGACTACACCCTGCCTACTGTAGACTGACTACACCCTGCCTACTGTAGACTGACTACACCCTGCCTACTGTACACTGACTACACCCTGCCTACTGTCCACTGACTACACCCTGCCTACTGTCCACTGACTACACCCTGCCTACTGTCCACTGACTACACCCTGCCTACTGTAGACTGACTACACCCTGCCTACTGTCCACTGACTACACCCTGCCTACTGTCCACTGACTACACCCTGCCTACTGTCCACTGACTACACCCTGCCTACTGCACACTAACTACACCCTGCCTACTGTAGACTGACTACACCCTGCCTACTGTCCACTGACTACACCCTGCCTACTGTCACACTGACTACACCCTGCCTACTGTCCACTGACTACACCCTGCCTACTGTCCACTGACTACACCCTGCCTACTGTCCACTGACTACACCCTGCCTACTGTACACTGACTACACCCTGCCTACTGTCCACTGACTACACCCTGCCTACTGCACACTGACTACACCCTGCCTACTACACTCTGACTACACCCTGCCTACTGTCCACTGACTACACCCTGCCTACTGTACACTGACTACACCCTGCCTACTGTAGACTGACTACACCCTGCCTACTGTCCACTGACTACACCCTGCCTACTGTAGACTGACTACACCCTGCCTACTGCACACTGACTACACCCTGCCTACTGCACACTGACTACACCCTGCCTACTGCACACTGACTACACCCTGCCTACTGTCCACTGACTACACCCTGCCTACTGTAGACTGACTACACCCTGCCTACTGTACACTGACTACACCCTGCCTACTGTAGACTGACTACACCCTGCCTACTGCACACTGACTACACCCTGCCTACTGCACACTGACTACACCCTGCCTACTGCACACTGACTACACCCTGCCTACTGTACACTGACTACACCCTGTCTACTGCACACTGACTACACCCTGCCTACTGCACACTGACTACACTGCCTACTGCACACTACTACACCCTGCCTACTGTACACTGACTACACCCTGCCTACTGTACACTGACTACACCCTGCCTACTGCACACTGACTACACCCTGCCTACTGCACACTGACTACACCCTGCCTACTGTGTCCACTGACTACACCCTGCCTACTGCACACTAACTACACCCTGCCTACTGCACACTGACTACACCCTGCCTACTGCACACTGACTACACCCTGCCTACTGCACACTAACTACACCCTGCCTACTGCACACTAACTACACCCTGCCTACTGTCCACTGACTACACCCTGCCTACTGTACACTAACTACACCCTGCCTACTGCACACTAACTACACCCTGCCTACTGTACACTGACTACACCCTGTCTACTGCACACCGACTACACCCTGCCTACTGCACACTGACTACACCCTGCCTACTGTGCACTGACTACACCCTGCCTACTGTAGACTGACTACACCCTGCCTGCTCCACACTGACTACACCCTGCCTACTGTCCACTGACTACACTGACTACACCCTGCCTACTGACACACTGACTACACCCTGCCTACTGTCCACTGACTACACCCTGCCTGCTCCACACTGACTACACCCTGCCTACACCCTGCCTACTGTCCACTGACTACACCCTGCCTACTGTCCACTGACTACACCCTGCCTGCTCCACACTGACTACACCCTGCCTACTGACTACACCCTGCCTACTGTCCACTCTGACTACACTGACTACACCCTGCCTACTGTCCACTCTGACTAAACTGACTACACCCTGCCTACTGTACACTGACTACACCCTGCCTGCTCCACACTGACTACACCCTGCCTACTGTCCACTCTGACTACACTCTGACTACATTGACTACACCCTGCCTACTGTACACTGACTACACTCTGACTACACTGACTACACTCTGACTACACTGACTACACCCTGCCTACTGTACACTGACTACACCCTGCCTGCTCCACACTGACTACACCCTGCCTACTGTCCACTCTGACTACACTCTGACTACACTGACTACACCCTGCCTACTGTACACTGACTACACTGACTACACCCTGCCTACTGTCCACACTGACTACACCCTGTCTACTATACACTCTGCCTACACCCTGCCTACTGTACTCTGCCTACACCCTGCCTACTGTACACCCTGCCTACTGTACACTGACTACACCCAGCCTACTGTACACTGACTACACCCTGCCTACTGGTACACTGACTACACCCTGCCTACTGTACACTGACTACACCCTGCCTACTGTCCACTGACTACACCCTGCCTACTGTCCACTGACTACACCCTGCCTACTGTCCACTGACTACACCCTGCCTACTGTCCACTGACTACACCCTGCCTGCTCCACACTGACTACACCCTGCCTACTGTCCACTCTGACTACACTGACTACACCCTGCCTACTGTACACTGACTACACCCTGACTACTGTCCACTGACTACACCCTGCCTGCTCCACACTGACTACACCCTGCCTACACCCTGCCTACTGTCCACTGACTACACCCTGCCTACTGTCCACTGACTACACCCTGCCTGCTCCACACTGACTACACCCTGCCTACTGTCCACTCTGACTACACCCTGCCTACTGTCCACTCTGACTACACTGACTACACCCTGCCTACTGTCCACTCTGACTAAACTGACTACACCCTGCCTACTGTACACTGACTACACCCTGCCTGCTCCACACTGACTACACCCTGCCTACTGTCCACTCTGACTACACTCTGACTACATTGACTACACCCTGCCTACTGTACACTGACTACACTCTGACTACACTGACTACCTCTGACTACACTGACTACACCCTGCCTACTGTACACTGACTACACCCTGCCTGCTCCACACTGACTACACCCTGCCTACTGTCCACTCTGACTACACTCTGACTACACTGACTACACCCTGCCTACTGTACACTGACTACACTGACTACACCCTGCCTACTGTACACTGACTACACCCTGCCTACTGTCCACTGACTACACCCTGCCTGCTCCACACTGACTACACCCTGCCTACACCCTGCCTACTGTCCACTGACTACACCCTGCCTACTGTCCACTGACTACACCCTGCCTGCTCCACACTGACTACACCCTGCCTACTGTCCACTCTGACTACACTGACTACACCCTGCCTACTGTCCACTCTGACTACACTCTGACTACACTGACTACACCCTGCCTACTGTACACTGACTACACCCTGCCTGCTCCACACTGACTACACCCTGCCTACTGTCCACTCTGACTACACTCTGACTACACTCTGCCTACTGTACACTGACTACCCCCTGCCTACTGTACACTGACTACACCCTGCCTACTGTCCACTCTGACTACACTCTGACTACACTGACACACCTTGCCTACTGTCCACTGACTACACCCTGCCTACTGTCCACTGACTACACCCTGCCTACTGTACACTGACTACACCCTGCCTACTGTCCACTGACTACACCCTGCCTGCTCCACACTGACTACACCCTGCCTACACCCTGCCTACTGTCCACTGACTACACCCTGCCTACTGTCCACTGACTACACCCTGCCTGCTCCACACTGACTACACCCTGCCTACTGTCCACTCTGACTACACTGACTACACCCTGCCTACTGTCCACTCTGACTACACTCTGACTACACTGACTACACCCTGCCTACTGTACACTGACTACACCCTGCCTGCTCCACACTGACTACACCCTACCTACTGTCCACTCTGACTACACTCTGACTACACCTGCCTACTGTACACTGACTACCCCCTGCCTACTGTACACTGACTACACCCTGCCTACTGTCCACTCTGACTACACTGACTACACCTTGCCTACTGTCCACTGACTACACCCTGCCTACTGTCCACTGAGTACACACCCGCCTACAGTCCATACTACACCCTGCCTGCTCCACAGGACTACACCCTGCCTACTGTCCACTGAACACCCTGCCTGCTCCACACTGTTCTAGACTACACCCTGCCTACTGTCCACTCTGACTACACTCTGACTACACTGACTACACCCTGCCTACTGTAGTAACCCCGTAGTGTCGCTGCAGTGATACTACGGCTACAGGCAGATAGAAACAGTTGAGTTCTACCAGGTCCCATCAGGGTTGATACCTGCCTACTGTAGTAACCCCGTAGTGTCGCTGCAGTGATACTACGGCTACAGGCAGTTAGAAACAGTTGAGTTCTACCAGGTCCCATCAGGGTTGGCCTACTGTAGTAACCCCGTAGTGTCGCTGCAGTGATACTACGGCTACAGGCAGATAGAAACAGTTGAGTTCTACCAGGTCCCATCAGGGTTGATACCTGCCTACTGTAGTAACCCCGTAGTGTCGCTGCAGTGATACTACGGCTACAGGCAGTTAGAAACAGTTGAGTTCTACCAGGTCCCATCAGGGTTGATACCTGCCTACTGTAGTAACCCCGTAGTGTCGCTGCAGTGATACTACGGCTACAGTCTCCTGAAACACTTTCTTCCTGCTTTGTAACACACAGAAATATGGTTTAACTTTAAAGCCTGATCACAACAGAAGTTCAGAAAACAACTGAACTTCATCGCCAACATCCTCGACCCAGTCTCTTTACAAAAAAACACACACAACAAAAAACCACATTCCTACTTCCATTCCTTTTTCTATTGAATGGTAATGTTATTCATTCTCTATACAACAGTTGGTTGGGAAAATGGCATTGAACATGGAATGTTGTTGTATCCTTCGGGTTCTAAAGTTCTAATTGAGTTGACATGAAAATGGCATTGAACATGGAATGTTGTTGTATCCTTCGGGGTTCTAAAGTTCTAATTGAGTTGACATGAAAATGGCATTGAACATGGAATGTTGTTGTATCCTTCGGGTTCTAAAGTTCTAATTGAGTTGACATGAAAATGGCATTGAACATGGAATGTTGTTGTATCCTTCGGGGTTCTAAAGTTCTAATTGAGTTGACATGAAAATGGCATTGAACATGGAATGTTGTTGTATCCTTCGGGGTTCTAAAGTTCTAATTGAGTTGACATGAAAATGGCATTGAACATGGAATGTTGTTGTATCCTTCGGGGTTCTAAAGTTCTAATTGAGTTGACATGAAAATGGCATTGAACATGGAATGTTGTTGTATCCTTCGGGTTCTAAAGTTCTAATTGAGTTGACATGAAAATGGCATTGAACATGGAATGTTGTTGTATCCTTCGGGTTCTAAAGTTCTAATTGAGTTGACATGAAAATGGCATTGAACATGGAATGTTGTTGTATCCTTCGGGGTTCTAAAGTTCTAATTGAGTTGACATGAAAATGGCATTGAACATGGAATGTTGTTGTATCCTTCGGGGGGTTCTAAAGTTCTAATTGAGTTGACATGAAAATGGCATTGAACATGGAATGTTGTTGTATCCTTCGGGGTTCTAAAGTTCTAATTGAGTTGACATGAAAATGGCATTGAACATGGAATGTTGTTGTATCCTTCGGGTTCTAAAGTTCTAATTGAGTTGACATGAAAATGGCATTGAACATGGAATGTTGTTGTATCCTTCGGGTTCTAAAGTTCTAATTGAGTTGACATGAAAATGGCATTGAACATGGAATGTTGTTGTATCCTTCGGGGTTCTAAAGTTCTAATTGAGTTGACATGAAAATGGCATTGAACATGGAATGTTGTTGTATCCTTCGGGTTCTAAAGTTCTAATTGAGTTGACATGAAGATGGCATTGAACATGGAATGTTGTTGTATCCTTCGGGTTCTAGTTCTAATTGAGTTGACATGAAAATGGCATTGAACATGGAATGTTGTTGTATCCTTCGGGTTCTAAAGTTCTAATTGAGTTGACATGAAAATGGCATTGAACATGGAATGTTGTTGTATCCTTCGGGTTCTAAAGTTCTAATTGAGTTGACATGAAAATGGCATTGAACATGGAATGTTGTTGTATCCTTCGGGTTCTAAAGTTCTAATTGAGTTGACATGAAAATGGCATTGAACATGGAATGTTGTTGTATCCTTCGGGTTCTAAAGTTCTAATTGAGTTGACATGAAGATGGCATTGAACATGGAATGTTGTTGTATCCTTCGGGTTCTAGTTCTAATTGAGTTGACATGAAAATGGCATTGAACATGGAATGTTGTTGTATCCTTCGGGTTCTAGTTCTAATTGAGTTGACATGAAAATGCATTGCCACTGAACCTGGTTCTATTCACAGCAAGAGGTGTTGTTCCAATACAAGGTCACGGTGAATACAACCCTACGTTCGGTCCTTGGGTTTTATTATTTTTTTTAAATATACATATATATATATATATATATAACCTTTATTTAACTAGGCAAGTCAGTTAAGAATAAATTCCTTATTTTACAATGGACGGGCCCTACCCAGGCCCAAACCCTCCCTTAACCCGGACGACGCCAGGACAATTGTCGAGCCGCACCATTGGGACTCTCGATCACGGCCGGGTTGTGATACAGCCCGAGAAACCGAACCAGGGTGTCTGTAGTGACGGCCACGAGCACTGAGATGCAGTGCCTTAGACCACAGCGCCACTGAGATCTGTTTATATTCGTAACAAGACAAATGGGATGAAGGCTGTTTGCTTGAGGAATAGCATGTAGGTAGTTCTAATGTACAGATCCACTCTATATCGGGTCAGCAGGTAGTCTAGTGGTTAGAGCGTTGAACTAGTAACCAAAAGGTTGCTAGATCAAATCCCAGAGCTGACAAGGTAAGAAAAAAATCTGTCGTTCTGCCTCTGAACAGGCAGTTAACCCACTAGGCTCTGTCGTTAACCCACTAGGCTCTGTCGTTAACCCACTAGGCTCTGTCGTTAACCCACTAGGCTCTGTCGTTAACCCACTAGGCTAGGCCGTCGTTGTAAATAAGAATTGGTTCTTTAACTGACTTGCCTAGTTAAATAAAGGTACAAACTGTGTAATGGGGCTACAACCAGTATGTTACCATTAATAACTAGACATTTAACTGATGTAGGCAGATTATACATTAGTCACGTAAACTCCTTCCTCCGCTTATCTTAAATCAGCGTCAGGTCAAAATCAGAAGTAAATATACGCCGTGTAAAACACCTGCTTTTCTGAGCAACCTTTTTCAATTGTTAGGACATGTGACTAACCTGGTTTTCTGAGCAACCTTTTCAATTGAAAATGTTGCTCAGAAAACCAGGTTAGTCACATGTCCTAACAATTGAAAAGGTTGCTCAGAAAACCAGGTTAGTCACATGTCCTAACAATTGTTAGGACCTTAAAATCAGAGCAGCAGCACATGTAGTAGCTCCAGCACCTGGTAGCCCCAGAACATGGTAGCCCCAGCACCTGGTAGCTCCAGAACATGGTAGCTCCAGAACATGGTAGCTCCAGAACATGGTAGCTCCAGCACATGGTAGCTCCAGCACATGGTAGCTCCAGAACATGGTAGCTCCAGAACCTGGTAGCTCCAGCACCTGGTAGCTCCAGAACATGGTAGCTCCAGAACATGGTAGCTCCAGCACATGGTAGCTCCAGCACATGGTAGCACCAGCACATGGTAGCACCAGCACATGGTAGCTCCAGAACATGGTAGCACCAGCACATGGTAGCACAAGCACATGGTAGCTCCAGAACATGGTAGCACCAGCACATGGTAGCACCAGCACATGGTAGCTCCAGCCGAGTGAGCCTCCCTCTTTAGTACCAGTGAAGTGAGTTCATAAACAACTGAAAAGTATTAATCTTTATAAGAAGTAGTTTTCACATACAACAAAAAATTTAATTAAATTAAAAAATTAACATGGTCGATGAGATACAATGTCTATTTTGATTGGTCGACATGATGCATTTATCATAGTCCAATCAGATTTCAGATGTGTCCATGTAACACAGGATTATTAGGGAAATGGTTCTTCTTGCAGACCATTATAAAACGTGTCTTAATACAACAATTATATTTATCTGACTATCCACATTAATGGTATTATAGTGTGTAACCGTACTCACTGTGGTGTATCTGGACCACAGCGGTGGAGCTTATCGTTTTTTAAAGACAGACATTTGCCTTTTCTGAGTATTAACTGCATTCAGGAGAGAGGTGGTGTGGGGGGAGGGGGGGACGGGAGGACTTAACCAATCAAAACGTCCCCTGTGTTTGAGGAGGATGTTGTTCATGCATGTACGAGGAAGGATACAGAGAGAGAGAGAAGGAGAGTATATCCCAAATCGCACACTACTCCCTATAAAGTGCACTACTTTTCACCAGAGTCATATAGGTCCTGGTCAAAAGTAGTGCACTAGATACAGTGATTTGGGACACAGCCAGAGAGATAATCAGTCTGACGCCACACTCCTCCTCCAGAGCACCAGTTGAGGAGCAGTGGAGGGAGTATGGAGGGTCCTGTCTCTGGCTTGGAGTCATTATCCCAGAAAGGCAATTACCATGGCAGGGCCTCTCCCCCTCCCCTCTCCTCCTCTCTGTAGGGGGCCTTCTCTCCCTCCTCTCCTCTCCCCGTCCCCTCCTCCCCTCTCCTCCTCTCTGTAGGGGGCCCTCTCTCCCTCCTCTCCTCTCTTCTTCTCCTCTCGTCCCTCTCTCCCCTTTCACCTCTCCTGCCATATCCTCTCTCCTCTCTCCTTTACTCTCCTCCTCCTCTCCTTTTTCCTCTCCTTTCCTGGACAGAGACTAATGGCATCACATAGTACCAGGCCTCAGTGGCAGCCAGCAGAAACACAAGAGAAGAAATTAGAGAGGGAGAAGAGAGGACAGAGAGAGAGAGAAAAGGAGAGAGAAAAATAGACGAGAGGAGATAGAGAGAGAAGAGGAGAGGGAGAAGGAGAAGAGAGAAACGAGAGAAGAGAAGAGAGAAGGGGAAGAGGAAAGGAGAAGAGAGAAACGAGAGAAGAGAAGAGAAGGGGAAGAGGAGAGGGAGAAGAGAGAGAAAAGGAGAGAGAAAATAGACGAGAGAAGAGAGAGAAAAGGAGAGAGAAAAATAGACGAGAGAAGAGAGAAGAGGAGAGGGAGAAGGGAGAATAGATGGAGAAGAGAGCGAAGGAGAATAGAGTGAGAAGACAGAATAGATGGATGAGAGAGAGAAGGAGAAGAGAAAGAGAAGAGAGGAGAGAGGACAGAGAGAGAGAGAGAGAGAGGGAGAGCGAGAGAGAGCGAGAGAAGGAGAAGAGAGTGAGAAGAGAGGCGAGAGAGAGGAGAGAGAGAGAGAGAGGGAGAGAGAGGAGAGAGAGGAGAGGGAGAAGAGAGGCGAGAGAGAGAGAGTGAGAGAGAAGAGAGAGAGAGAGAGGAGAAGAGAGGAGAGAGAGAGAGGAGAGGGAGAAGAGAGGCGAGAGAGAGAGAGAGAGAGAGCGAGAGAGATCGAGAGCGAGAGCGAGAGAAGGAGAAGAGAGGCGAGAGAGAGAGAGAGAGAGAGAAGGAGAGAGAGAGAGGAGAGGGAGAAAAGAGGAGAGAGAGGAGAGGGAGAAGAGAGGAGAGAGAGAGAGGAGAGGAGAGAGAGGAGAGGGAGAAGAGAGGAGAGAGGGGGAGAGAAGAGAGGAGAGAGAAGAGAGGAGAGAGAGAGAGGAGAGGGGAGAAGAGAGGGAGAGGGGGAGAAGAGAGGGAGAAGAGAGGAGAGAGAGAATACAGTAAGGCATATTGGCCGCTTGTCTTGTGTTAACATGGAATTTGAAAGAGTGTTTTCCAGATGGAGGTTAAATGCTGATAAGCAAGAGAGAGAACTGGGCTTTTCAGCACCATGGACAGGGACAGAGACAGAGACTGGGGCAGAGACAGGGGCAGAGACAGGGGCAGGGACAAGGGCAGGGAGACAGGGCAGAGACAGGGACAGAGACAGAGACAGTGGCAGAGAGACAGGGACAGAGACAGGGGCAGAGAGACAGAGACAGAGACAGGGGCAGAGACATAGAGACAGGGACAGGGAGACAGGGACAGGGGCAGAGAGACAGGGGCAGAGACAGGGGCAGAGACATAGGGCAGAGACAGGGACAGAGAGACAGGGACAGAGACATGGGCAGAGACAGGGACAGAGAGAGAGACAGGGTCAGAGAGAAAGTCATGGACAGAGACAGGAACAGAGATAGAGACAGACATGGACAGAGACAGGGAAGAAACAGACACAGAGACATGGGCAGGGAAAGGGACAGAGACAGACTACACTATTTACTGCAGCATTAACAAATGATGCTGTAACTCTGTCGTAACTCAGTTTATTGAGTTGAATTAAAATGTATTCAGTCTGTGAATCAGTCTGTGTTTGTTAACATCTCTCCAGAGATGTCTGTGTTTGTTAACATCTCTCCAGAGATGTCTGTGACATTTGGCTGCACCTCTGGTGTCTAAAGTGGTTTCTGAACACACCATCTGCCAGGGATCTCTCTCTCTCTGAACAACATCCACAGTTATTAGAGACAAGGACTGAAGAACATCCACAGTTATTAGAGACAAGAGATGAACAACATCCACAGTTATTAGAGACAAGGACTGAAGAACATCCACAGTTATTAGAGACAAGAGATGAACAACATCCACAGTTATTAGAGACAAGAGATGAACAACATCCACAGTTATTAGAGACAAGAGATGAACAACATCCACAGTTATTAGAGACAAGGACTGTGCTTCAAATGGCACCCTGTTTCCTATATAGTGCACTCCATTGGACCAGGGCCCAGAGAGTGATGTAATGTGTGAGTTTCATGCGCTCGGTTATTGTTGGAAACGTTGCTGTTGCTATAGCTACACTGTTGTTTCTTAGACCACCACTGCCCCTGGTGTTCATACGGGAGAATGCATTATATAAGATTCCGTTCCAAACATTACATCATCATTTTTAAATGAAGGTCATTCAATATGCAAGTGTCTGCTACCCACCGAGACACACACACTTAGGTACAGTCAGATAGTCAGATACAGACCCACCGAGACACACACACTTAGGTACAGTCAGATAGTCAGATACAGACCCACCAAGACAACACACACTTAGTTACAGTCAGATACAGACCCACCAAGACACACACACTTAGGTACAGTCAGATAGTCAGATACAGACCCACCTAGACACACACACTTAGGTACAGTCAGATACAGACCCACCTAGACACACACACTTAGTTACAGTCAGATACAGACCCACCTCGACACACACACACACACTTAGTTACAGTCAGATACAGACCCACCTAGACACACACACTTAGGTACAGTCAGATACAGACCCACCGAGACACACACACTCAGTTACAGTCAGATACAGACCCACCTAGACACAAACACTTAGTTACAGTCAGATACAGACCCACCTAGACACACACACTTAGTTACAGTCAGATACAGACACACCTAGACAACACACACTTAGTTAGTCAGATACAGACCCACCTAGACACACACACTTAGTTACAGTCAGATACAGACACACCTAGACAACACACACTTAGTTACAGTCAGATACAGACCCACCTAGACACACACACTTAGTTACAGTCAGATACAGACCCACCTAGACAACACACACTTAGGTACAGTCAGATACAGACCCACCTAGACACACACACTTAGGTACAGTCAGATACAGACCCACCTAGACACACACACTTAGTTACAGTCAGATACAGACCCACCTAGACACACACACTTAGGTACAGTCAGATAGTCAGATACAGACCCACCGAGACACACACACTCAGTTACAGTCAGATACAGACCCACCTAGACACAAACACTTAGTTACAGTCAGATACAGACCCACCTAGACACACACACTTAGTTACAGTCAGATACAGACACACCTAGACAACACACACTTAGTTAGTCAGATACAGACCCACCTAGACACACACACTTAGTTACAGTCAGATACAGACACACCTAGACAACACACACTTAGTTACAGTCAGATACAGACCCACCTAGACACACACACTTAGTTACAGTCAGATACAGACCCACCTAGACAACACACACTTAGGTACAGTCAGATACAGACCCACCTAGACACACACACTTAGTTACAGTCAGATACAGACCCACCTAGACACAAACACTTAGTTACAGTCAGATACAGACCCACCTAGACAACACACACTTAGATACAGACCCACCTAGACATACACACTCAGTTACAGTCAGATACAGACACACCTAGACACACACACTTAGTTACAGTCAGATACAGACCCACCTAGACAACACACACTTAGTTACAGTCAGATACAGACATACCTAGACACACACACTTAGTTACAGTCAGATACAGACCCACCTAGACAACACACACTTAGTTACAGTCAGATACAGACCCACCTAGACACACACACTTAGTTACAGTCAGATACAGACCCACCTAGACAACACACACGTAGGTACAGTCAGATACAGACCCACCTAGACACACACACTTAGTTACAGTCAGATACAGACACACCTAGACAACACACACTTAGTTACAGTCAGATACCCACAGACACTTAGACAAAGCGAAAGAGATGGAGAGAGAGAGGAAGAGAGAGGGAGAGAGACACATACTCTGGGCATACTGATAAATGACTAGGATAGGGAATCCGATAGGGAATAAGCTCTAACTACCCCAGTTTATTTGAGGACATCAGTGTGTGTGTGTGTGTGTGTGTGTGTGTGTGTGTGTGTGTGTGTGTGTGTGTGTGTGGACGTCATAGTCTGGAGGTGAGATTAGGCAGATCAGGTTCACACATTAACACATGTGTTACCCTAAGGCTCTGTCCCTAATGACACACGGTTCCCTATATAGTACACTACGTTCCACCAGAGTCCTATGGGGTCACTACAATGCATTGGGAAAGTATTCAGACCACTTGACTTTTTCCACATTTTGTTACGTTACAGCCTTATTCTAAAATGTATTACATCTGGGGGTTTTCCCCCTTATTAATTTACACACAATACCCCATAATGACAAAGCAAAAACAGGGTTTTTAGAATTTTTGGGGGCAAATGGAAGAAAATTAAATACAGACATATTACAATCACATACAGTGCCTTGCGAAAGTATTCGGCCCCCTTGAACTTTGCGACCTTTTGCCACATTTCAGGCTTCAAACATAAAGATATAAAACTGTATTTTTTTTGTGAAGAATCAACAACAAGTGGGACACATGTATTTATCATCATTAGTCATTTAGGTCAACATTGGATCATTCAGAGATCCTCACTGAACTTCTGGAGAGAGTTTGCTGCACTGAAAGTAAAGGGGCTGAATAATTTTGCACGCCCAATTTTTCAGTTTTTGATATGTTAAAAAAGTTTGAAATATCCAATAAATGTCGTTCCACTTCATGATTGTGTCCCACTTGTTGTTGATTCTTTACAAAAAAATACAGTTTTATATCTTTATGTTTGAAGCCTGAAATGTGGCAAAAGGTCGCAAAGTTCAAGGGGCCGAATACTTTCGCAAGGCACTGTAAGTATTCAGACCCTTTACCCAGTACTTCATTAAACACTTTGGGAAGCGATTACATCCTTCAGTCTTCTGGTCTGATCTCGCCCCCATAGAGCCCTGCTCTGACCACACCCCCATAGAGCCCTGCTCTGATCACACCCCATAGAGCTCTGCTCTGACCACGCCCTCAAAGAGCCCTGCTCTGACCACGCCCCCACAGAGCCCTGCCCTGACCACGCCCCCACAGAGCCCTGCTCTGAACACGCCCCCACAGATCCCTGCTCTGACCACTCCCCCACAGAGCCCTGCTCTAGCCACGTCCCCATAGAGCCCTGCCCTGACCACGCCCCCATAGAGCCCTGCTCTGACCACGCCTCCATAGAGCCCTGTTCTGAGCCACGCCCCCATAGAGCCCTGCTCTAGCCACGCCCCCATAGAGCCCTGCTCTGACCACGCCCCCACAGAGCCCTGACCTGACCACGCCCCCATAGAGCCCTGCTTTGATCACACCCCCATAGAGCCCTGCTCTGATCACGCCCCCATAGACCCCTGACCTGACCACGCCCCCATAGAGCCCTGCTCTGATCACACCCCCATAGAGCCCTGCTCTGACCACGCGCCCATAGACCCCTGACCTGACCACGCACCCATAGAGCCCTGCTCTGATCACACCCCATAGACCCCTGACCTGATCACACCCCCATAGAGCCCTGCTCTGATCACACCCCCATAGACCCCTGACCTGACCATGCCCCATAGGGCCCTGCTCTCAGTCGTACCTCTGGTATCTCAGTCAGTCGTACCTCTAGTATCTCAGTCAGTCGTACCTCTAGTATCTGAGTCAGTCGTACCTCTAGTATCTCAGTCAGTCGTACCTCTAGTATCTCAGTCAGTCGTACCTCTAGTATCTCAGTCAGTCGTACCTCTAGTATCTCAGTCAGTCAGGGGCCATAACTACCGTTGTCCTGTGTTCCCAGGGAGATACTGAGACCACTCCTCCTCT